>NC_054713.1:22800883-22835883 GCF_016097555.1 Gigantopelta aegis | reverse complement strand
TTTGTATAAAGTTGATTTTGATTGATTTGTTTAGGCCAGTGTGTTCTTTCGGGAATTTGCCTGATGAATCACGGTCATCAATAAAGGTTTTGAGAAATTCAAGATGGCATCCAAAAATGGCTGTTATTTCATGTTTATTGCTATAAATTCCACCAAATTAAATCCATGTTAATATTTTGTGCTTATAGTTATAGGTTTTGGGGGTCGGCGAATCCATTTTGAGTATATTGTTTTTAATAATAAACGTATGTGTCTGCATAGGTCCGGAATTGCATATCAATTCCATGATGTCCGTCAATATTCCACTAATTTACGTTTTAAATATATCATGCTTCCCAATAAATGTAGCAAAATGTTTTCTTGTATTTAGGCATTGGTTTTGAGGGTTATGAAGTCCATTTAACCCATCTACTACGTTCGTCTGGGATTACATCAGGAAAATATAACATAACACAAAATTCAATATGGCGGACAATACAGCCATTGCCAGACCGAAAACATTTCGATTTTTTAATGTGGACGTCCAGAGTATAATGGCTGGGATAAACATATTCTATATGCAGTTGAAAAATAAATTGTATATGCAGTTGATAAACATATTATAACATATGCAGTTAGTGTTAATACATTGATGTCTGTTGAGATTTTATTCAAGATGGCTTGTACCTCATTTATAAGGCGGTTACTGTCTTCTTAAGATATCGGCTTTATCTTGCTGAGGTCGCGGCATTCGCCGTTCTAACATTTGTACGATAAAGCCATATCTTTAGGCAGTAATGAGTTATTTTTTATACTGCAAACCACATAAAACTAAATGAAAATGAAACGAATCGTTTTATTTCACATCTTTACCGTTTTATAGAGTAGTATGTCCACACGTGTTGAATGCCTTGTCGCAAACAGTATCCATACACCAAAACAAAATAGGCGTTAAATAAAAAAAATAAAAAAACACTATTTTTATTTTTTATTTTAAAAATGTCTTAAAAACAGTTTATAAAAATAAAATAAATCAAATGGAAATAACATAAATAAGTAATTTTGAATAATATAGCATTCCTTTGCTGACCGAAAATATAAAAATTGATCTAGTCATTGTATGTGAGTATATAATCGTTAATTATGTGCAGTGCCTGATTATTTGGTTACACCTTCTTTTTACAATTTGTTGTAAGATAATCTATAGTAGCTGTATTTGACGATAATTAGTAGTACATTAATGTTTGTATCGTTTGTCCAAGTATACAACTGAGGATCAAGTTCTGCAAATTTTGTGTTGCTAAGTGGCCGGTATATCGTATTTGAAAAGGCCTATTTGGTTGAGGAAATTCAGCACAAGTTAAGTGGTGATGATGAAGCATAACCTCTTTTTGGGTGCTAATAGCAGCCCTTTAACATATTTAACATGCAAACATGAATGCTGTTGTCTGAACAATACAGAGCTCACTCCAGGGTATGTCATGCATCTAATGACACGAGTGCAAGGATGCTGCTCTTTGTAGTGCTCGTGTTTATTGCTGCAATAGGGATAACTTGAACTATAAGATAGTGTGTGCTGTTAAAAATAATAACCTAGTTTCTGAGTGTATGGACACAACCTTTAATTGGTTACTAGTAACCACCGTCTAGATTCGCTTTGGACTCCATTTGGCACACAACTTATGGTGATCATTACGTTTGGAATGTTTGGATCGTAGATATAGGTCTGTCTATGTTATTGTGATACTGTTTTGTAAATTGATTGGTGTTGCAATTATATACAAATATTTATTGTTTTGAGATTAATGACAGAAATATATATATCGTATAGAATCCTCAACGTTCACCCATACATTAATGCTTTACTGTACACTAGATAATGATCTGTATTAGTTTTCGGTCTAAGCAGTGGCCATTGTGAACACCATAATGAATTTCGAGTTTCGGGTTAACTTCCCAATCTTCAGTATATCATTTGTATGAATTACTTAATCCCGAACAAAACGTTTTATGTTAGTTTTAAAGTTATATTAAAAACATAAATTAATAGCAATTTTCTATGATGTAATCCCAGTCCAACCTAGTAGATTGTTCAAATGGATTCCAAACTCTGAAAACCTATGTTGAGACACAAAGAAATATTATGCTATCGACGCATGTTAAATTCAAAACATGTATTAAGATAATATTGATGTAATTCCACAATGTTTTGTCTCGCAATCTGAGTCTTGGTAAATAAATGCAAGTTAATACAATCGTTTATAATTAAGGGTTTAGCATTAATAACAATAATTTAATTTCATCTTGGGTGACAATCTGTTGTGTATGGTTATTTTTTATTGATTAAGGATTGTAAATACATGTTTAAAGTATGCATTAGATATAACCAAATTACGACACTAAAGGTGTCAGTAATTACTATTATCATGGCGATCTCACCATCTACAAAGATAGTAACAGGACCCAGTTAAAGTAAACAATAGGTGAAGAGTATTCTCATGAAACGAAAGCCGTAAAACAAATTGCATCACAGCTAACTTAGAATTTTCATTTAAACGTGTCAATATCATGACTCAATAATTTTGTACTTTTAGTGTAACACTAAGACGAATGCACAACTAGAAAAGGTATGCTATACAAATTATTTGTCAGCCATATACTGCAGTTTCAGTCATGACTATATTGTCCATAAAAACCTTAATTAATAATTTAACGAATAATACTTTAAATTACAATCAATTTATATATTCAATTTAGAAATTCAACTAAAAGCCAGCCAGTATTTACAGTTATTTAAATTAGTAAATATTAAAAACCCTTGTCATATCCTAATGTTTTAAGCATTTATTACATAATTCTTTTTTTTTCTTTTTTTTGGGTTACAGAATGGACACCTATTTTTATTAAAGAATGGAAAGAAAGAAAGAAATGTTTTATTTAACAACACACTCAACACATTTTATTTACGGTTATATGGCGTCAGACATATGGTTAAGGACCACACATATATTGAGAGAGGAAACCCGCTGTCGCCACTTCATGGGCTACTCTTTTTGTTTAGCACCATCCCACAGGGTAGTACATGCCACGGCCTTTGATATACCAAATGTGGTGCACTGGCTGGAACGAGAAATAGCCCAATGGGCCCACCGACGGGGATCGATCCCACACCGACCGCGCATCGAGCGAGCGCTATACCACTATTAAAGAATGGATACAATTTTATTACAAAATGGGCACTTATTACAAAATGGGTACATATTACAAAATGTGTTGTTTATATGTTACAAAATAGGCGTTAACAACTGTACCGCTATAGACTTTCTCTGAACGAAAGTCTATTTTGAATTGTCCATGTTGTTGCAGTCGGGCTATAACACGGAAATCACGAAATGTTGCAAAAACAAAAAACAAATCTGGAAAAAGTTCATTCCATTCTCCAAAAACGACTACGGCTGCAGTAATCGAACATTTTGGACCATCGATCATGATTTTTAGGTAGCTACGGTAGGTATTTAATAGTTTATCAATGGTACAGAAGTTTTAGGCATTAATCTTATACACCGTTTTGAAAATGATACCATTAAAATACAATATAATAAACTAATTTTGTACAAATGTTTAATGTTCTGTCTGGAATGCTTTTTCTGCTATTTATTTTTAAAAAGTGACACCTTTTGTTAAATCAAGAACCGATTATAATTATTTACAAAACAACAACAACAACAACAACACAAAAAAACAAAAACCCAACCCCACAACAAAACCTGAAGGAGGAACATTTAAACAAAGAAAAACAAATCGTTTGTATTGATTTTCTTTATGATATGGATCGGATCAAGACTAATTGTCTTTAAGTTATAGATGCAACAACACACTGTATATTATTATTGTATGATATTTTGTTCATTTGTGTCGTTTCAGCTAACGGAGGCTGCCCTGAAAATTCAATACGGAATTCAAAACTTCCAGGTGCGTAATGAATTACGTTTATGACTTAAATTACTTGTATAAATATTGGAAAATAATAAGAAAAAAATCCCCAAACAAAGAACATTTTCCTTTACTATTATTATTTGTACGTTTTCGTGATAATGTAATATACTATTCAAAATAAGTAGGGGGTATTCTAAATCAATAGCGCATAATATTTAATGAAACACGACGTACATATAAAACCATATAAATTATGCCCGATAACGTTTCTACTCGAGGCATCCTCCAAACGCAGCCGTTCGCACAAACGCGAATCACATATTGCACGTGTTTGTTGTGTAATTCCGAATTTAACCCGTTGTGTTTGCATACATTTTGCACGCATTGTGGCAGTTCCCCCGTCTTGTTTGGCACACTCACTAGATCTTAACCCCAAAGCACATTGTAGTCAATATTCGACCATTTCGTAAACCTGCGACGTCTGTAACGCGAGAAGAGATTCAGGGCTCTGGTTATGCTCCAGGTTAGAATAACACAGCGCATTGTTGTCAAACGCTTAGCGAGTTTCAGTCAGTGATTAGTCGTTTGTGGATTCGACATCACATGGCTCAAAACATGGATGATTGACCTCGTTCAGGCTACCCTAGGGCCACAACTCCAGTACAATATCGTCTCATCAGCACCTACACCTTGATGAATCGAGTGCCCTGAACTGTAATAAATTACCTGAATTGTAATACTTTCCTTGAATTGTAATAAAAACTGCCCTGAATTGTAATACTGACCTGAATTGTAATAAAAACTGCCCTGAATTGTAATAAACTAGCTGACTTGAATTGTAACAAAGAATTGCCCTGATTTGTAATAACCAGAGCTGCCTTGAATTGTAATAAGATACCGATTTGAATTGCAATAACACAAAAATGGAAAAGAACGTGTGCTCGAACGACACCACACCGCATTTCTTCAATTTGAGGCTGTTGAGTTTATTGTATTTAAGACAATCATTACTGCCGCATAGGCTTCTCCTTTCGACTATCAGCAAATAGGTGTGTTACTAGCACTCACAAATAACTTATACCACAACGTTTGATATACCAGCTGTGGAACACACATTAGCGGATTGGACCATTTGAGAATAACCTCAGGTGTTTTATGGGTTATATCTAGCCTAGTCGTAGAGCGATCAATCGATGTGTTTTTGGATCATCTGATCGAGCCTCCTCGATGGTGGACTCATTGGATTTATCTCGTCCCAACCAGTAACCATGCTTGTTATATATTAAATACCGTGCTAGTTGATATTATGTCTGTCCATATAAAGATTATTGGCTGTTTTCCGGTAGAAATATCTAATGTAGTTGTAGCAGATTTCTTCGCTCACTATCTAGACCAAGTGTCACAACCATATGTTAGACACCAAACAGCCGTAATTTAAAATGTGCTCAGGTATTGTAAAACAAACAATTCCAGAATGGCACCTTCTCGTAATTTTAAAAGGTCGAAATACATCTCATGTTGCCATATCTACACGTCATGCTGGTGCTAAAGTCTTCTGACCTTGCATAAAGTCTGGCATATTTGCAATGCCTTAGTTTGACAGTTTGACGAAAATCGGATTATTAAAATATTATACAGGCGCGAGATTTAAGCTCAGTCGGTAGAGCTCTCACCGGAGGTGTTTGGGTAGCAGGATCGAACATCCTCGATGGGGCTCGTTCCAACCTGTGCAAAACGACTGGTATATGCCAAAGGCCATGGCATGTAGTGCCCCGTCTGCGAGTAAGTGCATATAAAAGACCACTTATTGCTTATTCAGTAGGAGTAGCCCATAAAGTGGCGGCATCAGATTTCTCCTCTCATTATCTTTGTGGTTCTTAACCATATCTCCGACGCCATGTTACTGTAATACAATGAGTTGAGTGTATCTTTGAATAAAGCATTTCTTCTTCTTAAAGTATTAACTGATTGCATTTTAGTCATATGTGTGTGTGTGTGTGATTGTGTGTATGTATGTATGTATTAATGTATGAATATCTATATATTTTTTACTATTACATACATATATATTAACGCACTGGCGCAGGGGATAATTAAATCCTTTCTGGCCTCACAAATTGTTTCATGCCGTTGCTGGGACTCGCTCCTGTGGCATCGAATCGCCCGCAAATTGCAGACTTGCCACGATACCTTCTGAGCTATTGAGGCATCCATTAAAGGGTGGTCTTTAACTGAGCTATAAGCATCCCCCCACATACATGCATACATACATACATACACACAAATTCCAACAAACTAAGGAAATATACAAAGTTTAATTCAAAATGGCCCATGTATACGCTACAATAAATGTCACACATATTTTATTTTATGTTATCTAGTGGTGTAAAACATAATTTCTGTTATAATTTAAATGAATAAATAATTAAAAAATATATAAATATTTTAAGACAATGTTTAAGAGTAAGACAGCATGGCTAATTAATTTGTAGTGGGTGATTGGTGCTATAGTCCTATCCCATTGATCTACAGTATTCAGTTACAAAATTAGTTCCGGGGAAAATGTCCAAAGGTGCCAAGTTGTAACGGTTGAATAGTTGGTAAGGGACTCCCTGCCCAACACAACCGAGAGAGATAAAAGTCAAACCTCTGTTGAGCAGCCATTTATTCTAAATGACCACCTTATTGTACTCCCAAATCGTCTAATATAGAACAAACTGACCGGTATGAAGCAGCCAGTTGTCTTAAAAGGCCAACATTTTACTCCCTTGTGTGGCCGACTAATACAGGTTTGACTATACATAATTAAACAAGCAAATGCACACACACACACACACACGCACACACACACACACACACACACAAAATAACAGACCATATACTTTGTATAGTACTTTGGGTATCTAGGCCTAAATTATGGCTGTGGTACTTGGCATAGGCGAGTGTGGGAAAGAATTGATTTATTAATTATCGGCTATTGAATGTCAAACATTTGGTCATTGTGACACGTAGTTAAAGGAAACCCGCTACATATGTCCATTAGTAGCAAGTGATATCCATAGACAGGACGGTACATACCACGGCCTTTTGCATACCAGTCGTGGGGCACTGGCTGGGACGGCAAAAAGCCCAATATGAGATAATTGTTCCACCAAGCGGATTTGATCCTGTGACTGATGCACCTCAGGCGAGCGCTCTATCGACTGAGCTAGATCCCGCCCCCGGCATGGTTAAAGGCAACAAAGATACTAAGATAGAAAACATGCTGCCTCCACTCCTTGTGCTACTCTTAGCGATTAACAGCAAGGGATCTTTTGTGGATCACTGACTGGAATGACAAATAGCCCAGTGGGTCCACAGTCGTATTTGCTGATAGAAGAAAGAAGAAGCCTGTGTGGCAGCAATGATTGTCTTAAATACATTAAACTCAACAGCCTCAAATTGAAGAAATGCGGTGCGGTGTCGTTAAGCACACGTTCCTTTCCATTTTTGTGTTATTACAATTCAAGTCGGTATTACAATTCAGGGCAGTTTTTATTACAATTCAAGTCAGTATTACAATTCAGGGCAGTTTTTATTACAATTCAAGTCAGTATTACAATTCAGGGCACTAGGACGACGAGACACATGCTTGTTATGCACTTATGGTCTGGGATGGATTAATAATGATTGCCAGAACCCAATTTCACATTCTCCAGTGTCACAAGCCAGTACTACCAATACAATATCATTGCACCCATTGTTTTGCCCTTTGAGAGATGTAAGAGCAGATGTATATCGCAAATCACATATACTGAGAGGCATAAATAACGCAATATGAATTTTAATTACGATCTATTAAGTACACAAAATGGATATGGCAATTTCAAATTTATATCTGTTAAATAATGTCTATGTCGCTCCAAAACACAGCTGTTTCAGCTCTCCTCCGAGTACAGAGTAACGTCAATCATCAGGTGAATTTGAGACGACAGACAATAGCGCGTGTTTTCACCATGTGAACTGACCATGGATTCGCACAAATGTCGCACTTGTGCCCGTGGAATGGCTGCCCAGTGATGCTTTAAAGTTAGAGTCAACTCAACAATATTTTGAGGTGGTGTTCACTTGTCCATGTACTCGACGCCCAAGTTCACCCACATGTGCTCAGTTGGATTCATATCGGGTGAAAATGCAAGCCAATCCATCACATTGCTGTTATTGTTGCGAAAAAACGCCTGGGTGAGTCTGGCAGTGTGGGGTCTGGCGTTATCACGTTGAAAGACAAGTCGTCCGATTCCACTATGGTGTTGCAATAACGGCAAAACACCAGCCTTAGGATACTGTCGACAGCGTGCAGCATTAAAGTTTTGTTGTCACCGAAAATCTCTATTGATCGCACCCAATACCATCACACTTCCGCCTCCAAAACAATCTCGTTCTATCACACAGGCTTGAACATATCGTTCTCCATAGCGACGATAGACGCGTTGACGTCCATCCGCAAACCTAACGTTGAATCGCGATTCGTAAAAAATCCCCCACTCCGCCGTCATCTACGTTGCAAGAGGATGCCTATGGGTTAGTACCGGACCTTGGTAGGGACGGCGACGCACTATGACAAACATGATAAGACGTCTACGAACAGTACAGGCACTAATGGAACGTCTCCAGTTTCCAACTGTGGCTCTAGCAGTGGCTGCAGCTGTTTGGAACCGGTTTCGAAGATGTTGCAGGCGGATTTGATGGTCCTGTCTGGCTGACGAGACATGCGGCGCTCCAGGGCTGGGCGTTCGATGATGCTTCCCGTTGCAAGAAATCGAGTTTTTAATCGAGTTATTGTCGATTGATAAACTTGCAATTGTCGTGCAATGGTTGCATTGGTTATTCCAGCGTTGATCTTTCCAATGGCTTAATTTCGCTCAGCATTACTTAATTGTGGCATATTGAAGAAAGACAGAAAAAGAAAGAAAAAAGAAAGAAAGGTTGCTCTCATAGGGAGACGAGTGCAGGCAACGCACGTGCAAAACGATTTCCATATACAATGATGTGTTGTTGTAATAAACGCCCAGTTCTGTTTTGGTGGTTCAAACTCCTTTTATTCCATTTGCTCCCAATTTGAACAATATTCTCTTTAACTTACAGTTGTTACCAATACACTTTTTATACTAATGCTTAAAATATATGATATGATATTTCTATCAGAAAATATTAAGTAAAATCCCCATTGCGTTATTTATGCATCACAGTATATGTGGCTAAAACTCCTACCTGCAGCGTATCAATCGAAATAAACACCACGGATATAAATACTACCACTCCTCACCCTTAAAGTAAAAAAAAAAAAAAAATTGGGGTCAAGCTGCTCATTTTAGACATATCGGGTAGTGTCTATGACTGCCCTAGTTTCCGCACAAAATTAGAGGGTTTTTTTTTCAGGTACTCCATACAAGGCTACTTGAGACAGTGGTACTAGATGAAATAAAATTGCATAAATTTTTTGCCCAGATGAAACACTCTCATTTATCACAGGACTTGTGGTGTTAATTTCTCTATCAAAAGTTCGGTGCACCTCGAACTTTGACCCAGCCGGAAGTTATTTGGTTTAGTACTACCAATATGCATTACATTTACGAAAGCTTTCTAGCATAGTGTTTTTCTCGTGAATAAGAGGGTGAGATTCAGCTTGCCTGAGGTGCTCTAATCGAAGGATCGAACTACCTCGGTGGATCCATTCAACTGATTTCGTTCCAACCAGTTCACCTCAACTGGTCAAACGCCATGGTGTGTGCTTTCCTGTCTTTGGGAAAGTATATATAAAAGATGTAGCGGCTTTCTTCTGATGACTAGGAGTCAGAATTGCCAAATGTTTGACATCCAATAGCCTATGATTAATTAATTAATGTGCTGTGGTGGTGGTGTTAAACAAAACAAACTTTAACTTCAGGACAGGCCTCGGTGGCGTCGTGGTTAGGCCATCGGTCTACAGGCTGGTAGGTTTTTAATCCAGATACCGACTCCAAACCCTGAGTGAGTGCTCCGCAAGGCTCAGTGGGTAGGTGTAAACCACTTGCACCGACCAGTGATCCATAACTTGTTCAACAAATGCCATGGTTTGTGCTATCCTGCCTGTGGGAAGTGCAAATAAAAGATCCCTTGCTGCCTGTCGTAAAAGAGTAGCCTATCTGACGACAGCGGGTTTTCTCTAAAAAAAAAAAAGTGTCAGAATGACCATATGTTTGACGTCCAATAGCCGATGGTAAAATAAAAATCAATGTGCTCTTGTGGCATCGTTAAATAAAACAAACTTTACTTTAACTTCAGGAATGTTAAACCATATACTAGGGGACGGGACGTAGCCCAGTGGTACAGCGCCTGCTCGATGCGCGATTGGCCTGGGATCGATCCCCGTCGGAGGTCCCATTGGGCTCTATCTCGTTCCAGCCAGTGCACCACGACTGGTATATGAAAGGCCGTGGTATTTACTACCCTGTCTGTGGGATGCTGCTAATCGAAAAGAGTAGCCCATGAAGTGGCGACAGCCGGTTTCCTCTCTCATTATCTGTGTGGTCCTTAGACATGTAACAGTAAATAAAATGTGTTGAGTGCGTCGTTAAATAAAACATTCCTTTCTTTCTTTCTTTCCATATACTAATACCTGTTTCAAGGGGATGATCTTAAATTTGACAGACGCAAATTATGTATCCAGTATCCATTGTGATGCGATAATCTTGTGAAATATGTTTTGAAGTAAATTTCTGGAGTTTTTTTTGTCTCGTTCCAGCCAGTGCTCCACAACTGGTGTAACAAAGGCCGTGGTATGTACTATCCTGTCTGTGGGATGGTTCATATAAAATATCCCTTGCTACTAGTCAAAAAGAGAAGCCTGTGATGTGTCGACAGCGGGTTTCCTCTCTCAATATCTGTGTGATCCTTAACCATATGTCCGACACCATATAACCGTAAATAAAGTGTGTTGAGTGCGTCGTTAAATAAAACATTTCCTTCCTTCCTTCTGATTTTTTCTAGTATAGCCCTTAGATGAATTTTTGTTTTAATTTTTTTTCATAGGATTTAAATTGATATACTAGTATTGATTAGTGTAGATGTACTGCGTATGACCGAAAATACTTTTTCTTTTTAATGAATTTTAGCCACCCTTATGACTTCATTACTAATACTCTACATGTTATGAAAATCGATAAATACTTATGTTCCCGACTAAAAACACGTGGCAAGCAGCTTGTAGGGTCGATCTTAGAATTCAAAGAATGAATGAATGAATGACACCCCAGCACGAAAAATACATCGACTATTGGGTGTCAAACTATGGTAATGGAAACAAATAAGGTGATGATCAACATCAATAGAAAAATTCAAGATATAAATAAAAACAGTGTAAAGAACTGTGTAAAAATACAAATACAAATATCACAGATAGATACTGACTTTTACTCTAAACTTCAATTTTTGCTGTATTGGCCATTCTCAAAGAGAATGTTACACCCCTGCACCACGGTGAGGTTACAACACGCGCAGGGGAGAATTCAAAGAAATCACATTATCCATCTTATTTATAGTAAGTTTCCCCTACTATTTAAAACCCCCAGATATTAGAATACTTGAAAATACTACTGGAAAATTTCGAATTGCAAATTAGTGAGCGAATATCCCAAAATAAAATCTATAAATCAACGCATTGAACATGTCGGAAACAATATAAGTTCAAAATAATCTTCATATTTGCATTCGAAATTATACATATAAATATATCAAAGATTTTAGGAACAAAATGTGACACCAAAAATTAATCTTTAAAATATAAAATGAAAATATAGTTTAGATCTATATAACGCTAATATCACATTTTTGTAGTTATTATAGTTTAAAAACGTTTGTATGTCTATGATATGGATAAGTTATATATCTATCCGAGTACTGATAAAGCGGCGTTCTCATTATGCGATTTGTCGTAGCGACTCGAATCGTGTGTGGGGGAAGACGTTACGTCATAAGATGTGATGATGTCAAACGAAGTTCGTCAGTTTAAAACTATTTTGCGGGAAATGTAAGTGCATACAAATTTCCAGTGAAATAAAGAAAACATGAATGTAGACAATTTAGTGATGTCATTATGTAACAAAACAATTATTGACCACATCTGGGCAAAAATTGGGTTTATGGACTCATGAAAACCGGACATTTTGACATGTTTAGAAACAAATGAAAAAACCCCGGAAGTGATAAAACTAAGATATGCTGCTGGAACACCGAATAATGAATAAAGTCCTGAGTATGCATGCATCTTGAAAATGAAATAAATGGGAAATACTGGAGACGCAGTTCCAAAAATATCAAAAAGTTAATTAATTAAATAAACCAGAAACAAAACTGGTTTTTGTTGTTTTCATTACAATTTTATTTTGTATGTGTACCACCCAGGGGCGTAGGCTGGTCCACTTTCAAAACTATAACATACAGGTTTATACATATGGAGTTTCTGGTGGTGCAAAACAAAATAGAAAAGGTCCACTTGGTTCATATTCGACCCCCCTCCCCAGGTCCAGCTCACGCTATGCTCCTGCCACCGAACCTAAATTTCAATTGTTCAGGAATGCAAGTGTGGTCAGGACCTGAAATCCTAACAGTCAGACCAGCATTCCGAGACAATATAAGTCTAGGACTTGCAATCCTATATATATTAGACATATATATGCCTTGTGTTTCTAGGCGTTAGTCAAGAGGACACCTATTCCTACCGACTTCTATTCTGTTTACACCGGTACGAAGACGAATTGTAAATGGTAAATGTCCACTAGTACCGCAACGTAAATGAGAATAACTGGTTACTATCTTAAGATATAGGATATATCCTGCGAAGGTTAGAATTGAGTATGTTGCGAGGCTCTGCCGATCGCCATTCGACCTGATCAGGATAAAACCGATGTCTTAAGACAGTAACGAGCTACTTTATTTTTCTTGCAATCAACATAAAACAAATGAAACAATGAAATGAACCATTTTATTACACAAGTTTTCCAAGTAGTGTATCAACATGCGTCGAATGCCTTCTCTCCTACAATATATATACACAAAAACAAATTAGTTCTTAAATAAGAACAATGCATTTATTATTATTATTTAAATGTATTCAAAACGTTTTTCAAAAATAAAAGCAGTCGACTGGGAAAAAAAAGAAGAAGTAAATTGGAATAATTACAGCATTCCCTTGCTGATCGTAACTAGTGTGAAAGTCGTTCTGTCCCAAAAAGCTACATTTTGGGTCAGTTTACCCACGAGAGTTAGAAATAAAAGACACATCTGAAAGTCTTATTAAATCAGTTTCCTACCTCGATCTATGCATATAGATTCAAAGCGACACTGGATTCCAAACTATGCTGTATGACAAAAGGGATAACTTCAACTTAGTCACTGTCCCCTTTATGTTGTGCAATATACCTTCTGCTTCAGCTGTTGGTGTCTACATATCACAACTTGTAAAATACCTTAGAGCGTGTTCATTGTATACAGAACGTGTCCCATCAGGGTTATGATGTGCAGTCATGGGGGAATTTAAACAGTTTTATGATGCATCACTGACCAAAATGATGGCTCATGCTATTCCATATTTTGACCTTGTGCATCCTTTTTTATGTCATTGGTGAGACTCTTTCGCAGTTATGTTTTTACCATTTTAGATGAAGTGACAGACTTGACAGCTGTGATGGCAGTACTCATGACGGGTGCAACCGGTGGGCAGGATAATGCTAACCTTTTTCGAACACCTAATATCATCACTGTTATGACAGTGATTCATGAGTGCATGCAATAACAATACCTAGGGGGCAAAACCCTTTTATTTTCGAAAAATATATTCGGTGTGCTGTAAAAGGTTTGCCACCTAAAATCATATTTACATATATCTAGGATCACAATCTAGGTGGACAAACTTGCCAACAAGCTACTGATTTTTTTTGATTCGCTACCCAAGTTCCGCACAAAATTCAAGTACTTTTTTACAGGTACCCCATACATGTTTCAAGCACACGGCTACTTGACACAGTGGTGCTAAATGAAATAAAATTGCATACATTTTTTGCCCAGATGAATGCCTACTGGGGGCGACTATACCCATGCATTATTTGGGCTTTCCAAGTTTCAGATTTTCATGATGCAGAAACGTCATGACGCAACTTTCTTACTGACAACTGGCCCAAAAAGATAAACGAAACACCATAGGGAAAGTCAGTACATCATGCTATTCCCTGACAAAGAGAGAAAGCACCTGTCTAGAATACCAAGTTGGCCAGCACCACTGACCTACTAGACATGACATACTATATGAGCTAATATGATAATGATTCCAGTTTGATACCGATGATCATAGCTCGAAATCGGAAGACATTGCTCAGTCCAGTGATGAAAGTAGATGGCATTTATGTTTACAATATTCTAGGTATTCGGTATACTATACATCACCCATCTGAGTGATTCACAACTGCCAAAATGCCCTTTCGACTGACATACTTTTTAAATCATGATATCAATTTTGTCGTTGAGATGTAGGTCACATTTTACTACATATGAATTATATTGTTAGTCAAAAGTCCTTACCACAGAGAACGCCATTTTCTTACTATAGTATTTACTACAAGTTATTTATTCCTGGGCCGACTGTTTTTTAAACTGACAAAAAATAGTGGGGTTTTTTTTGTTATTTCCAAAACACTTTTACTTTTCTTCTTACATCAGATAAAACTGAAATTACTGACAAAAAAATAAAATAATAATAATAAAACAAATCAAAACAAAATACACAATATTCATGGAGGCTGGTAAGAACTATAAGTGGTCATTTCACTTTTGTAGTACCCATTTTTAGTAATTTTTAATGTGTTTTCAGTTAACTGCAACAATAAACATATAATATAATGATATTAACGAAATTTGAAATGGATTTGGTGAAACGATTAGAAAATTTCACCATTTTTCGAGGCCATTTAGAATGTTCAGCTTAATGGCGGCCATCTTTGATTTTGAAAATTACTTTATTGCATTGACCATCCTTGAATTGATGATATAAATCGATGTAAAAAGTATCCAAGTTGACCAACATTTACATATATAAGTTTTCATGTTGACCCCCCCCCCCCCCCCCCCCCCTCCCCCAGCAAAATATTGGGGGTCTGATGGGTCATGTTGGACACAATTTATCAAAAATCGGCTTGCACCATCGGATTCTTTGGAAAAAAATCCATTTGGAATCACCTTCAAACATAAAGTAAACACTTTCCAAAAGGTGACAAAATCGGAGACTGACTACTGGGCAAATGGAAAACTGCATCAATTTCACAGAGGGGCATCATATTTAACAGCGAATATAAAAAACAAACATCAGTAGGTTGTTGGCAAGATTGTCCACCTAGGTTGTGATCCTAGATATGATTTTAGGTGGCAAACCTTTTACAGCACACCGGGTCCATTTTTTCATGTTGTGCCCCTGGGTACAACTGTACTTAATCTAATGAGGTCTGTCTGGTGCTAGTTTTGATTTAGTAAACTAGTGGGAGTGGCGTTGTAAGAGGGATGAAATCTCCAGTAAACGATCTCCTCGGGAGTGGCTGTTCTCCTATAAACAAGAGACTAGATAGAGATTAATGGAATCAACCACTATTTTGCCAAATGTCTATATAATTCTGCATTGTAAATAGATACGACACTGATCACGTATTACGGTTTTGTCGTTCAGAATTACTATTGTGATTACCTGCGATAATTACCATCATCATGTTTAATATTATTATTAATTTCAGTGCTGCACATGTGTTCCAATCAAATTAGCAACAGTGTTACAGGACTATATCTTGACGTATTCGTACCAGTCAACACACCAACCACCTGCAACTGCTCTATTCAAGCATCCACAAATACTAAGATTGGCATATCAACGATCAAACTCCCAGACATGAACTGTAAATCAACATTAACTCTAGACACAGATATGAGGTTGACTTACAGTTGTGTACCAGTGGAAAATGCTGTCGTGTATGGAGGACCTTTTAACAGAACTATTACTCAAGCTAGTAACCTGTTTCAGCTGACAACAAGCAGCGCACCCGTTAACGTCACTTACTGTCTAAACATTTACAGTAAAGGTTCAGGTATACACATTTTATTTCTAACGTATGTGCATAGTGTCTCTTTATGTGTGCATGCGCGAGTATGTTTCTTTCTGAGTTTATTTTATGACACATGCATTACTGTGTTTAACTGTAAATTTACGATTATATTACTGACTTCGTAGATGTAATCTATACATTCAGTCTGGCTTTCAAGATCGCAGAGAAATCCCGGTTACATCTGCTAGATACAGGTTTTCTTTGTTATAAATGAAATAACCTTTATTTAATGACTCCACAAAATACTGCTTAATGTTTGTATGTCTAAGTAATGTTGACACTACGTCGCGCTTCCATTATCACGTTTCTGATATGACAGACACGATTAGACTAATATGAAGGTGGACTAATTTGCCGTACCTCACTAGAGGTCTCCAGACCTGAACTTAATCCAATCATTGGCGGTATGTGCGTCTGTGTGCATGTGCGTGCCAACTGTGTATATGTGTATTTATGTGTTCATACTTATATATGTTTACATGTTAACATGACAGCCATGACTAAATAATCAGTCGGGTTTTTTTTTCAGACAAATAAGTTAAAACAATTAAAAGTTCAAAAACTACCGAAACAAATTCCCTCCCCCTCCACAAATTATAGAGCTTTCTATCAAAAATAACAATACAAAATATTGTGTGTTTATTTGTTTATTGGATGAATTGGCCACGGCTTAATTTGAGGTTACCACCCCAAAAGAGGGCAATTGGGCAACCCAAATATAAATGAAATGACACACAAATAGACAAATAGATACAGATGCAAATGAAATAATACATTGAAAATTACAAATATGTGAAGAAAAAATATGTTTGCTGAAATTGAGCAACAGTGCACACTGGAACCAGATGTACACATGTCGCAAATATGCAAATAAATCATCAATGAAAATATAGCATAAACGAGAAACTGCCACATGGCGAGATCTAGCGTCACTCAGCCGCCAAGAGAACCGCGCCGTGGCCAATTGTATATATGCCATGCCAGCCAGCTTCTACCCACACAATTGCAATGGACCGACTTCTCCACTTAAATGGCATACATTGTCAGTGGTAGTTACATCGTGGTTCTTGGCTAAAATTAATCCAGGCGAATTCCTCAAAATAATCCAAATGAGGTTGAAACATCACTTCACAAATGTATATTCCAGTCATATGCATACGTTTTGCAACACAAATTAACAGGAAACGGAAAAAAATATTTAGTGTATCCTGTATTACAATAAATAATGATCAAAATACAGACTACAACACTAATGCATTTGCCTTTGCTTCGCTCCTAACTCATAGACGGGTCAATATAGCGCCAAAATACCCATACATCAAAAAATTGCAACAAAACGTTTTATTGTCATTTCTTGTACTTTCAAACATACTGAACAACAAAAAATCGGACGTTAAAAAAATAGCCGCCAGTGCCTTATTTAGCTATGTTTCACGGTTTCCAACGCGTTACCTTGGGGTTTTAAATGTAACATTATGTATTATGTACTTAAGGTGATCATAACGCTCAGATCGCTTCATGGAACGAGGCCCTGAATCAGTTAACGTACGGGACGGGACGTAGCCCAGTGGTAAAGCGCTCGCTTGATGCCCGGTCGGTCTGGGATCGATCCCCGTCGATGGACCCATTGGGCTATTTCTCGTTCCAGCCAGTGCACCACAACTGGTATATCAAAGGTCGTGGTACGTACTACCCTGTCTGTGGGATGGTGCATATAAAAGATCCCTTGCTGCTAATCGAAACGAGTAGTCCATGAAGTGGCGACAGCGGGTTTCCTCTCTCAATATCTGTGTGGTCCTTAACCATATGTCTGACGCCATATAACCGTAGATAAAATGTGTTGAGTGCGTCGTTAAATAAAACATTTCCTTCCAGTTAGCGTACTTGCCATTTTCAACAGTTAAGCCACGCTTATGGCCAGGTGTCTTTTGACTGTTAATCTACTGTTGGTCAAAAAAAAAAAAAAAAAAAAAAAAAAAAGTACATATGCAGGACATTGTACAGGAGCGAAGGCCTAGACTGCTAAGTGATGTTTATAGAACAGTTCTCCGGACAATATTATGTTTTTAAATCGCTTAAATCAGAGGCAGTTCAATAAACCCTCCTCTGCACCCCCACCCACCCACATTCTTGGCCAGGCTGCAACATGTATGGGCCAAATTTTAAAACTGTATTTTCTAGAAATTTGTAATATTCTTTAATATTGTCTGCTACATTCAAGAATATGGCGCAATGATGCATTTAGAAAAAATACCAAAGAAAACATTTTCACTAGCGATTGCTTTAAAATTATTTAAATTTGTAAATATATATTTAATACCTGGGTCATATTCCAACGTTTTAAACTATTTATTACAGAATGGGTAATTTTTATTACACAATGGGCAACTATTTTTTATTACAAAATGGGTACATATTACAAAATGGGTCGTTTAGTACAAAATGGGTCCTAACAACCGCTGCATACAGAAGCAACCTCACTCAATGTTACGAGGAGGATGAAAGTGAAGAGGGTGAACACATGACATGTATGTCATGAACAATCTACTGTGCTAGGTTATTTATCATTGGGTCATTGATCATTAACATACATTTTAAAACATTTTATACTGCAATCTTTTTCTTGTTATTGGAAAGCTGTGAATATATGACATACTAGTATACTGGTAATTGTCACGTTGTCATTGTTATGGTGAAAAATGTTGGCGTCGTACTATTACACAGTTTGTGACATAAATAATCTTGGTCGAAAAAAAAAAATGCTATGGTAAAGTGTTACATCAATTACATAAAGATAGAAAATGGAAATGATAAAAATAGAAACATCAGTCACTTGTGATTTGCGCGCTTATGTCCATGTATCAAAGCAAGGTTGGCATTGTGAACTATTTGACGTATATCATGCAATTCTATATGTAGACAGTTTGTGTTAGAATAATGTATTGGTTTACCGTTAAAACATAGCAGTTATTGCAGTTACAGTTGTAATTTCCATGACCCATAAACGTAAATCAGTCACACAAAAGTTTCGTCCTGGTTGATGTGAAATGCGATAAATGGCGATGTTCTTCTTCTAGCTGCTACAGTGGCGACCGTCTTTTATTAAAATGATGTTGTGATGTCTTAATAAGCTGGGAATGGTTCAAACTGAATTCCTTGTGAATGTTGACAAGTGTATTTCAGTTCGTATGATTAAAATTATTTTGAGATCCAGATACATACATCTATCAAAAACGTATATGGTACCAATTGGTCAAATTAGGGGTATCAGCTCATGGACTAATTATTTTATTTTATATTACTAATTTAGTTATTATTATTTTATTTATTATTAATACTCACAAGGTAACCAGCCATATGAATTTGTAGTGCTTATATCTTTACTGCGATACAGTATCAGCTCGTCGTTACCTTTTGACTGCACACACCGCCAAATATGTAATGGGGCAATTAACTAGTGCCGGGCAGTAGATATTCGTAATTGGTAAATACCTAGTTGTCCCACTACGTAGAATTCATTTTAGGACCATTTATACAATCTACTTCCCGGGCCATAACCCAACACTAACAGGCCCGTACGAACGACTCCTTAAGTGGGGCAGCACAATCTCTGGTGGAGTGGGACACAGACCACACGGCCCCTACGTAATGAACAGAGAGAGAGAGAGAGAGAGAGAGAGAGAGAGAGAGAGAGAGAGAGAGAGAGAGAGAGAGAGAGAGAGAGAGAGAGAGAGAGAGAGAGAGAGAGAGAGACGGTATATAGGTATATATATAAACAAATTTCAATTGTTTTTTATGTTTTTGTTTTGGTTGTTCATTTTGGTTTGTTTTGTTTTGTCTCTAGTGGGGTTTTGTAGGTTTGCTTGCGTTTCTTTTTCTGTTTGTTTGTTTGTTTGTTGTTGTTGTCGTTTTTTGGTTGTTTTGGGGTTTGTTTGTTTTTGGTTGGTTTTTTTCTTTTTGCCTTGTTTTTTTTGCTTTGTGGTTTTATGAGGTTGTTTTTCTTTGTTTTGTTTGTTTGCGTTCTCTCTCTCTCTCTCTCTCTCTCTCTCTCTCTCTCCGTCTCCTCCTCTCTCTCTCTCCTCTCTCTCTCTCTCTCTCTCTCTCTCTCTCCTGTGTGTGTGGTGTGTGTGTGTGTGTGTGTGTGTGTGTGTGTGTACGTGTGTGTGTGTTTGTTTGTTTGTGTGTTTGTTTCTTATTATCATGTTCGCATCTTTAGGGTCCATGACTCTTCAGTGTTATTCTCCAAGTGGTATCTCGATGACGAGTTCAACCCAGGCAGACAATAAAACCACCTCACTGAGATCCACAACACTGAGTTCATCACGAAAAGAGTCAACAAAGTCAGGTACAGTAGATACGACAGTTTCACCACGAGCACAGCCAACAAAGTACACGATAAAAGATACAACAGTTTCTGCAGAGAAAGCGAACAAACAGTCAGCCGCAGAGTCTTTCCCAGGTACTAAATAGATTAATATTCTGGAGATAAAAAAACAAAAAAAAACAAAAACGAAATGGAAATTTCCAAACAAGCAAGACAATATAAATTTCAAAAATATAATAATAAATACAAAATAATAATAATACAAATTGCACAACGCGTATAGCACCATGTTGTTAAAAGTATTGTATACATCGATTTAGGCATTCTGTTACTAAACTCCATATAATATGTTTCAAATCCAAGACCAATCTGCTAGATGAATCGTTTCCCTGTTTTAATTTGGTAATACACCATTTTTATTATTTCTGTTTATATCTTCATTCCCTCCCCTCCCCCACACGCACATTTACGCTAGGTTTTCGTCACATATTCCCTATATGTACGTTTTGACCACAAAACACTACCGTTTCTTACATATTGCCATCTTTATAGTTACAGAGATACTGAATGTGTTTTAACGGTATTTTTATGTTGATCATAATGTTATTGCTTTTGGGGGTGAGATTCGATAATAGCTGCAACAAAATGCCCGCTAAATTCCATTAATGTCAAAATAAAAAACCACTAAATGGCATTGCTGCAACATGGTATCATAGACAGCGAGCCAAGATGCACTTACTGTGTTGTTGTTTGTTTGGTTTTGTTGTTGTTTGTTGTAGTTTTGGTTTGTTTTTGCCGGGGTTTATTTCTTGTTGTTTATATTTTAATCTAACAGTCACAGCGTTTCGAAAACCATTTGCTCCAAGCATTTGTATTAAAATGTTAAGTAATATGTCTTAACTGATTATCATGAAGGGTATGGCGTTGGTAGGTTGTAATGATCAGAATTATGTTTATATCCTTTGATTATGTATATAATACCAACACAGAACTATGTCAAATCGTTTGTTGTGGTGTGGTAGCCAATTATAATGGTATTGCTGGGGGAAAGTTCTCCACGTGATATTCCCTAGAATCTTCTCACACACCGAAATTGGTTAACATCTAGAACAGTACTAAAATGTTAAAACATTCTGTTATCATTAATCCCGGCTACGGACGTTGTTACAGTTCCTGTAAAACACATCTTGTAATTGTGTCTGGATATTTCAGAACTACTCCCGGGTTATTCTAACATTCACTAATAAATGATTCTATATCTGTGATATTGAATTTAGTTCCAGCTGTAGCAGGTGGTGCCGGTGCCGTTGTGCTAATTGCTGTAGTCATCATCATCGTGGTCGCCTTTGTTAAAAGGTAAACAAAGTACATTTTAATATATTGGCCAGTTTTGAAGTTTTTATTTTTATTATTGGAATTCTAGCGATTAGTAATGGTTACCACACGACCAGAAGAAAGTACTCTCTATGTGCAAGTACATTACTCTGTATTGCTTTAAATTATATACGTAATGTGAAGTTTGTTTAATTGTGTGTGTCTAATTAACCGTAAACAAATGCATGTACGGTTATTACAGTTAGAATATTGGATTATTTTACACATTATATTAGCGTTCATATTAACATGGAATCATGTTTTGTTTTGGTGGGTTTTTTTATTATTTCTTCAGATAGGTAAATGTTTATATAAAAACGTTGTGTTTAATATGTTTTATAACACAAGAATGTAGGTTCACTTGATAGTTTTGACGTATACACGTCATTAAAATTAAAGTAATATTTGTGTGTGTGTGTGTGTGTAGCCCATACCGCACCACTACCCACCCAAAAAGAAATAGCACACAAAAACAAAAATACAACCCCCCCCCCCCACACACACACACACATACAAAAAACACCACCACCAAAGCAATAGAACAAACAAAAACAACAACACTCCAATGAAATAGCTTTCAAATATAATTGTGACATAATCATGACTATTGTATTTTGTTAATGCAGAAGGAGGCGCGACAAGAAACATGGGCTTAATTTAGACAACGAAGGAGATTACTGCAACATGGACGCAGATCCTTACAAACACCAGAACACCAAATCACCTGGAAGAGATCCAGGAGTTTCAACAGACTCTCACCAATATCAGAACGGCAACCAGACGATTCGCTCTCCTTCAGACGACTATGCGTCTATTGATGACGAAGCATGCGGTGTTACTTGGAGATCACCTATCACAAATAACCATGGTGAGTTTCAACCAGAACCTGACCACGATGACGTGTCAAACATGTACGCCAAGGTTAACAAAAACAAGAAACCAGCCAAATCCACGAATGAAGACGCCATGGCTGTTATGCACGTCAATGAGCTCTATGCTGTGGTTGACAAAACTAAAAAGACGAAATCATCTTTGAAGTCTAAACCTTCTGGTGATGTGTACGCCGTGGTAAACAAACAGAAGAAGTCTGGAGGGAAGAGTTCTGAATCCAAAGATCAAGATCCTGAGTCTGAGGTATCCGGTGATGTCTACACTGAAGTAAGAAAACCGAAGAAGTCTGGAAATAAGTCGAACATCCCTAAGATGTCACCAGAGGCCACAGGTGGAGATGATGATAAGACAGACTCGGTTGCAACAGTGGAGAATCGTGTTCTGTATTCTAAAGTTTGTTGACGAGTTCTGTGTAGGTGATACCAGCGATGTACCCATTTGTCGGGCGACTGAGAAGATCGGTTTAAAGCGAATACTGCTAGACTATCTCAATCTCTCTTAAATCCAGTTTTAGCAAGACATCTGTGTCCGACTAACAGCTTTCACTGTCGTTTTTACATGAGGTTTATCATGCCAGATTTGCCAAGAAACCAATATCACCATCCTCTCCCCATCATTAAGTGTCAGACTTGCTGCACTTAAATAACAATCGTCCCTGATAACTTCTGAAATGCCAACATTAGTACTAATAGTAACGTCAGCTTTGCAAGTTCTTCTCACAGGTCAGCGATACCATTGTATATGTTTCTGTAAGGAACTCGGGCCCATACTGATTATAAACAGGCTTATATATATATAAATAATCTCAAATGTAACTGTCCGTTGTTTCGTTCATTGTTTGCCTTAAAACTGTTTCATTTGTTTGTTTGATCTTTAATAGTTATTACTATCATTTTGTATTTACTAATCTTTCTAAATGTTAAAATTAAATTCCTCCATATTTGTCTATTTACAGCTGTACCACACGTCTTGCCAATATTTTTCAGTAACCATACAATGGTAGAATTTGTTGTAGGCTACAAAGGGTCATTTCATACAATTTCATACAATAATCCATGAGACTCTGGTACCCATTAGCAATTTTGGGATACTCTTGGATGCTACGGTAGGTCATCAGTGTGTTTAAAAACCAATGTTAGCAATTTTTAATTCACCCCCTAAGAGCCGCCATCTTGGATTATTTTTTGAAAAATTGCCATTAGGACTAATGTTTTCTATATAAGCCCAAAAACTGTTGTTCCATCTGGAACATTTTTTATTGCCAATATAGCTGGGGCGTGTGCCCAACACAGCGTACTTGAACTTTAATTCGATATAAGCACGAAAATAACTACAAATGAAATGAATTAAGATTAGTAGTAGGCAAGAGAAAATTAGGCGTAGTTGGCTTACATAATATCTCCAGTGACCTGTTAAAGTCAGTGGGATGGAGCCAGTAATGGGATTCGAATCCATAACCTACCAGACATAGAGCTGTTTATTAACCACTACGCCAGGTGTTTGATTTGGCAAACGCAGTGGCATCTGTATTATAGTAGGGTGGGATCTAGCTTAGTCGGTAGAGGTGCTTGGGTCGAACCCTCACAGTGGACCCGTTCTCTGATTGTGTTTTTCGTTCCAACTATTGTCCCACCACTGGCATGTTAAAGGCCGTGTCATGTGCTGTCCTGTCTGCTGGAAAAGTGAATATAAAAGACGCCTTGCTGCTAATTGAAAAATGTAGTGGTTTACCTCCAATACAATGTGTCAGAAATGCTTGATGCTGAATATATCATTGTGCACTAGGGGTGTCGTTAAAAAAGATTTTTTAGCAGTATTATGAGTTACTCATATGTTGTGTCATGATATGAACAAGACGTATTACATTTGAATACAGTAATCAATATTTTGTTCACGATAATTGCGATTTAATGATACTATATGATGCCTGTACATACATAAACTTGTAGATAGATAATGAGCCATGTACCTTTAACCACACTAATCAATGGATATCAGGAGTTAGTCATTATTCAATATTTAATGAGACTATATGATGCCTGTACATACATACACTTGTAGGTAGATAATAAACCATGTACCTTTAACCACACTAATCAATGGATATCAGGAGTTAGTCATTATTCAATATTTAATGAGACTATATGATGTCTGTACATACATAAACTTGTAGGTAGATAATAAACCACGTACCTTTAACCACACTAATCAATGGATATCAGGAGTTAGTCATTATTCAATATTTAATGGACTCAAAAAAAGAAGGAGAGCTTAACCTTAATTTACTAACACATTTGCAAAATGATTTGAAAAATATCGACTTTCACTTAGCTTTTTCTATAATTATAATACATATCAATGTGTTTTTATAAATATGTGAAGAGCTGGTCCTAAAGTATGTCACATGAGATAAAGTTCACAGGCCAGCTGCATAATTTTGTGCTCATTCAGACTACGGCCACACCGAAGTCCCCAATACGATGGGTGCCCCTAAGGATGGGGGCACCGAGACTGGAGGGCACGACGGTTGGGTTGGCCGAGGGGGGGGGGGGGGGGGGTTCTGGGTGGGTGGGGGATACTCCACCGGAAGATGGTTAGGGCGGTAGGCGTAGGCGGTTTTGGCCGTAAGGGGTGTTAGGTTTGTCCGGGGGACTGCCCCTCCCCCCCCCCCCCGGAGCCTTCCCCGGTTTCGGCCACACCGAAGTCCCCAATACGATGGGTGCCCCTAAGTAAAACATATCTCCCTATTAAAAAAAACCTCCTGTGGCTGAAGCCTAACCTCCTAGTCACCTGCCACCCCTATTTTGAGGGCTAATTAATATATTTAAAAAACATTTTAAAATATATTTATATTTAGGACTGCCCGATCTAAATTTGCGTTACAAATTGTTAGTTGTTTGCTGTATATTAAATATTGTTTGGGAAAATAACGCACAAAATTATTTATTGTAAAGTCCTTTTTCCCTGTTTGTTTAAATATCAAAATTGCCCCAGTAATTGTTCTGTCCCAGGTTGGACTACTGGCATCCGGTGGCCGAACCTGGGATAGACATGCTCGAAACCTTCGTGGTATAGGAGCATGTAAATATTTTATTGATTGATTGATCATTCAGACTATGATCGATATGGGGGCGTGACGTAGTGGTAAAGCGCTCACTTGATGCGGGGTCGGTCTAGGATCGATCCCCGTCGGTAGGTCCATTGGGTTATTTCTCGTTCTAGCCAGTGGAACACGACTGGTATATCAAAGGCCGTGGTATGTGCTATCCTGTCTGTGGGATGGTACATATAAAAGATCACTTGCTACTGATGGACAAATGTACCAGATTTCCTCTCTAAAACTATGTATCAAAATTACCAAATGTTTCACATCCAATAGCCGATGATTGTGCTCTATTGATGTCGTTAAACAAAGCAAATTTTAACTTTGTGGTATATATTTTATGGAGTTGAATGCAGTTAAGTTCTACTTGAGGTGCCATGAGTTGTTATGTAGGATCCTTCCAGCTGCATGGCTAGATCTATTTTGAGTGTATTCCGTGCTATCCAGTGTTCCATGACTGGTGCACCAGATGATATTAGTGATACCCTCTCTATGGGGAAGTAGATGTGAAACACCTTGTTGTATTCAAGAATAATAAGCATGTCTGCGGCAACCGATTTCTTCTTCCATTCATACAAAGCATGCATCGTCTCTACCTCAATAGTTTTATTTTATAAAGCTAGGATCGTATTTTTCATAAGGTCTGACATCCGTTAGCCGCAGTTCAAATGTAAATTTCATTATTCTACATTTATAATGGTTTTTTGTGGGGGTTTTAAAAATAAATTCATAATTCATTTAATAACGAAAACATTGATATAAAGTAAAACAAAGGAAACAACGACGTGTTTTTGTTTCTTTTATCAGTATTAATATAACTACACTATCACCAATTGTTATGAAGTATACGGCTGTGAAGATTTATTTTCTTTTGTTTTGTTATACTTTTCTACGTACGATTGTTAGTCTTGTACTTTCACTGCCCCATTGTTTTCCAGTGTTTGCGAACAAAAGAGCCCTTCACATTTTAATACGGTCTAGCGCTAATCAGTCGTTATTCAGTGTTCAGCGTCCGTTTGTCACTCCAAAATAAAATTCACTTAAAAATTTAATGGGACATTCCTGAGTTTGCTGCACTTTTTAAGATGTTATTGACTACCAAAGATTTTTTAACGATTGTAATTACATATCAAATATATTTTTCTGCATAAAATATTAGTGGCTGTATATTAAACGTGTTTCTGATCGTTCTAATATTTGTACTAGGTTAAATTTCATTTTATTTCAAAAAAAATTAAAACAAATTCGTACGTAGGAAATTATTTGAAGACAAAATCCATTTTGGGCTTCTTACAGATATTAAAGGGACATTCCCGAGTTTGCTGCATTGTAAGATGTTTTCGACTAATAAAATAGTTCTACGATTAAACATACATATTAAATATATTTTCTTGTTTAGAATATCAGTGTCTTTATATTCAATGTGTTTTTGGTCGTCTTAATATTTGTAAGAAGCCCAAACTGGAGTTTGTCTTAAAATAATTTCGTACGTACGAAAAAATAGTTTTTAGGAAATAAAATGAAATTTAACCTACTACAAATATTAAGACGATCAGAAACACGTTTAATATACAGCCACTAATATTTTTTGCAGAAAAATATATTTGATATGTATTTCAGTCGTCAAAAAGTCTCTGTTAGTCGATAACATCTTAAACATTCCAGGAAACTCAGGAATGTCCCTTTAAGATGACCAGCAACACATTGAATATACAGACACTGATATTCTAAACCAGAAAATGTATTTAATATGTAAGTTTACTCGTAGAAATATTTTATTAGTCGGAAACATAGTACAATGTAGCAAACTCAGGAATATCCCTTTAATTAAACTAAACTTTAAATTAAACTAAAATGATTACAAATGTCATGACAATATGATTTTGGTTTAACTGCTATACTGCTATCTGGGGCTACACTGGTCTTGGGTGCACGTTGCGAGTTTACAGACCCAAATTGAAAAAAAACACAACAACAAATGAAATGAAATTACGTCCCCTGGGACATCGGTAAACTGTGCTCTACATTTTAGAGCCATGGTTCGTTGGTTGTGTTTTTTTAATTTTATTATTTTTTTTTATTAGTTACTTTTTTTTAGATATCTAAATTACAAATGTATTGTTTTTGTTGGTGGTGCGTATGTGCGTGCATGCATATGTGTGTGTGTGTGTGTGTGTGTGTGTGTGTGTGTGTTTGCGTGACTTATTGGTTTAGCTGAATTATTTGCTTTGTACTGCATGTGTATCATTTATAAATATTTGTAAATGCTTTCACTGCTTAAAATGGAAATAAAATGTGGAAAAAACGTACAATTTCTTTTTAGAAAATCATCTTTAAGTGTCACCGAGAAAGTGTTCGAATCTGGGTGAAGTGCATATCAGAGAGAGAGAGAGAGAGAGAGAGAGAGAGAGAGAGAGAGAGAGAGAGAGAGGAGAGAGAGAGAGAGAGAGAGAGAGAGAGAGAGAGAGAGAGAGCGGGGGGTTGGGGGGGGGGGAGGAGTGAAAGAAAAAGGCTAACGAGTTTGTTTTATTATTTTTTTAATTTTAGTTTGTCAGTCACATATTTTCCCCTCCATATTATATATTTATGGGTGTCTCACCCCCAATATAAAATCATATTTACGCCAGTCTCAATATAAGCATAAGACGACGTAGCCGTAATTTTAACTGCACCGTAAAAATACAATGTTCATTCCTTTTTTGAAACCGATGAGTGTACAAACATCGATCGATCCCCTAACAGATTGAACCGTCTAACTATTAGGCAAAGTCCGCTCTTCAACACCAGTTACAAAGAACTAGCATTCCCAGTCTGGAGCCCCACGCGGTAAGACGTGTTTGTTTCGCGTGTGCACACTGCACGTGCTTTCGTGTGCTCGACTTGGGGGTCCTTCGTTTCGTTGTTTTTGTCAGCGAAATGAAGTTTACTACTGGGATGTATGTGGCCATTGGAACTGATTGAACGCTGGAACGCTTCTCGTTTCGACAGCCTGCATCACCAGGTTGGATTCCCTTTTAGCGAGATTCCTTGCTTGGTTTTTTTCGTGACTCGTATGACGGCCATTCTGCAGAACGTCACGGTTGTTCGGGTTTAGTCTCTACATGTCCGAGCCTGTCCTAGCAGCACTGGAAGATTGACCGCCCCACTCTAAGAAGAAATAGGAAGCGGGGTCGGCCCCTACTACTCTTTTTCTAGACTTTACCTTGCTTTATATACCATCTCGTATCCTCCGGAGTCGGGCCCGTCCGCACCACTATACCAAACCATGACGACTGGACTATACCCGAGTCTGATACTCTCTCTCGTTCAGACGGATCCGGCTTCTCAAGATCTGTATTTCAGCACAGCACTACACCTTCAACGTCTATCGACTGTCAATCTAGGGGTTTTCTTGACGGGATGCAAACCATCTCGTCCCTTTAAGCTGTGCACCCAAACGGCCTTAACGAGGCCACTCGCGTGGACATATGGATCGGACTTTAAACTTTTAGATCTGCGTTCAAAATTTTATGTCGAAATTACTTCTTCTTGTTTTTTAAATATTATTAAATAGTCCGATCCTCTCTTCTTTTTCTTATTTAATTTTGGACTGTCCTTCTAAAATGCTCTAAATTATATAAATATTCGGCCGAGCAGTCAATTCTTTTTATTTTTGGCTTGTAATCTTTTTTTTTTTTTTTTTTTTTTTATTCTATTAACTTTTTTACGAATTGCTATTTTAAAAATTCTGCCCATTTTCAACCCCCCCCCCCCCTATCCCGAGTCAGGCCACCGATCTTATCGGAGGTCGGACTCGGGATGGGCGAGTTCGAAACCCTAGTGGTATATGGGCACGTTAAACTAGTTATCATCATCATCAAAGAACTAGTGTATTGTTTTCGAAGATATCTTTTTTAAATATACACCTAGAAAAAAAGTAAAGCGTACTCTGTAAATCTCGTTAGAGGTCGACAGTAGACACAATTTACCATCCACAACCGTCTAGGGTAACCTGCAGTTCCACCCTTAAGCAGGTCCCCCCCCCCCCCCCCCACCCCAGAGCCAT
The DNA here is from genome assembly GCF_016097555.1 of Gigantopelta aegis. Classification (NCBI taxonomy): domain Eukaryota; kingdom Metazoa; phylum Mollusca; class Gastropoda; order Neomphalida; family Peltospiridae; genus Gigantopelta; species Gigantopelta aegis. Next base: position 22,806,073 of record NC_054713.1, on the reverse strand, counting down.
ATAGCGTAGCGGACCGCTACTCCTTAGGTGTGCAAGTAAGCACTTTAATGTCTTATTTGTTAATAAATAAATAAATAAATAAATAAATAATATACATGTAATAACCCCCCAATAAATATATACATATTAAAAAATGAACAATTCATAAAGTAACCAAATACCCACTCCCCCTAAAAAAATCCACAACTTCATACAGATAAATAAATAATACATGGCTTTTAAGAAATCAAAACAATTGGATTTAAAACCCAGTAATTCAATGGACAACATTCAAAAGAACTTTTAAAGCATTTCCTTCTTTAGGCATATACAAAAATATCCAAAAAAACTGTATTGACAAATTTTACTATTTCGTATCCCGCTTCAAGTTCACCTTTCGTGAAGTGTCGGCATCATCTTCCGAAATGCCAAGGTCACGACCTTGAGCCCAAGCCATCCTGGCACCTTGCACAATGTTCCCAACATGAACAGCCGATGGCGTAACATCTAAAAAAAAAAGTTCCCTCCAACATTATTCTAATAAAAAAAATGATAAAGAAAAGATCAGAAATCACAGTATATAATAATTAATAATTGAAATAAGTGGCTGGTCATGGATGTTCCACAGTACTAACTGTCAAGCTTTGACAGTTACAAACTTAATATTAGCAGTCATTATGTCCAACACAAAATGAAGCATTTCTGTGTGGAAGCAGTTCGATGCAGTACATGTTAAAATGCATATTTAAAATAGTTTTTTGACCATATCGTGCAGCATCCACAGGCTTATGGAACTGTTGCTAGAAAATAAGAAATAAATAAAGAAAGAAAGAAGGAAAGAAAGAAAGAAAGAAAGAAAGAAAGAAAGAAAGAAAGAAAGAAAGAAAGAAAGAAAAAAAGAAATGTTTTATTTAACGACACACTTAACACATTTTATTTACAGTTATATGGCATCAGACATATGGCTAATGACCACACAGATATTGATGGAGGAAACCCGCTATCGCCACTTCATGGGCTACTTTTTTCGATTAGCAGCAAGGGATCTTTTATATGCACCATCCCACAGAAAGGGTAGTACACACCACGGCCTTTGATATACCAGTCGTGGTACACTGGCTCGAACGAGAAATAGCCCAATGGGCTCACCGACAGGGATCGATCCCAGACCGACCGCACATCAAGCGAGCGCTTTACCACTGGGCTACGACCCGCCCCTCTGTGGCTAGAATGCCTTGGCAATTTGGCTAGGAAAAGGAATCTCCATGTCTATTAATAGTCATGAGCAAGACCGATGAGCCCGATCTGTTCTGAATGGCTCAAGCAAACCAAAGCATCTTTTAACTAGAGTCTCGGATCGATCCCCATCAGTGGACCCATTAGGCTATTTCTCATTCCAGCCAGTGCTCCACAACTGGTGTAACAAAGGCCGTGGTATGTGCTATCCTGTCTGTGGGATGGTGCATATAAAAGATCCCTTGCTGCTAATCGAAAACAGTAGCCGATGAAGTGGCGACACCGGGTTTCCTCTCTCAATATCTGTGTGGTCCTTAACCATATGTCTGATGCCATATAACCGCAAAATAAAATGTGTTGAGTGCATCGTTAAATAAAACATTCCTTCTTCATCTTTTAACTAGAATGTTTGTCATTCTAAACTGAACAGTGGACGAATAATCTAGTGCCACTGCGTTTATTTAATGTAAGTTGTACCTCTGAAACCGCACGGTCCCACAGGAACTGGTCAGTTACATCGGCCGATTAGACTGGTAGTGTGATATGTGCATGTTCCGCGATAATGTAACTGTCAATCTATATTTATCAACAGTACCTTAGCTTGTTTTGTGTTTCAGATGAAACTCAATTATGCAATCAAAGTTGAACAAAAACAGGTAATATTTGTTTTGAAATAACTATAGTTCACAGTGTTCAATATATCTATTAGGAGCTTTGTTATTAGATTTGTTATTCATTCCGAAAACATTTGAATTTAAATGATTTTTAAAAAGAAAATGCATTTATTGAATTAAAATGAGGACAACTATGTTGTATTTGACCATTTGCTGATGTTCATACTGATTTTACAGTCACAAATATTATTTGTTTTTAACGTCTCCGCTCGGCGTTGCCGGTAAATCTCAATTTGCTACTGTCAAACCAGCATGGACATCCACAAATGGTCAAATACAACAACATACCTGTCAACCATCACGCATTTGGCGCGAGTCTCACACATTTGTAAGAACGATCATGCTCTCACGCAACACTACTACAATCTCACGTTCTTTAAAAATAAACTATTTTATAATAGCGATTTGTATTTTGCAGCTGAATGGAAATATGTGCAGGATCTCTATATTAGTTACCTACTAGTAGTAATACAGCATATGAAGCCTGCCCTCTGTTCTGTACCAACAATCACTGTCAATGACCGACTTACATGGTTTAACATTAATCATAATAATTACTCAAACCTGCCCTCTGTTCTGTACCAACAATCACTGTCGATGACCGACGTAACATGGTTTAACATTAATCATAATAATTACTCAAACCTGCCCTCTGTTCTGTACCAACAATCACTGTCGATGACCGACGTAACATGGTTTAACATTAATCATAATAATTACTCAAACCTGCCCTCTGTTCTGTACCAACAATCACTGTCGATGACCGACGTAACATGGTTTAACATTAATCATAATAATTACTCAAACCTGCCCTCTGTTCTGTACCAACAATCACTGTCGATGACCGACGTAACATGGTTTAACATTAATCATAATAATTACTCAAACCTGCCCACTGTTCTGTACCAACAATCACTGTCGATGACCGACGTAACATGGTTTTAACATTAATCATAATAATTACTCAAACCTGCCCTCTGTTCTGTACCAACAATCACTCACTGTCGATGACCGACGTAACATGGTTTAACATTAATCATAATAATTACTCAAACCTGCCCTCTGTTCTGTACCAACAATCACTGTCGATGACCGACTTAACATGGTTTAACATTAATCATAATAATTACTCAAACCTGCCCTCTGTTCTGTACCAACAATCACTGTCGATGACCGACTTAACATGGTTTAACATTAATCATAATAATTACTCAAACCTGCCCTCTGTTCTGTACCAACAATCACTGTCGATGACCGACTTAACATGGTTTAACATTAATCATAATAATTACTCAAACCTGCACTCACTCGATTTTTAGATACCTCCATTTTGGGCTTCAACAAACAAACAAACAAAAGCCCTGTTTTACCCAGGGTGATTAGCCCCATGGATCTCTTGATCAGGGATTGGGACCGGGACCGGGACCTGACCAAGAGCCTGCAGTCCCTGGCCCCCCATGATCAGGGATTGGGACCGCGACCGGGACCTGACCAAGAGCCTGCAGTCCCTGGCCCCCCATGGACCCCTTGATCAGGGATTGGGACCGGGACCTGACCAAGAGCCTGCAGTCCCTGGACCCCTTGATCAGGGATTGGGACCGGGACCGGGACCTGACCAAGAGCCTGCAGTCCCTGGCCCCCCATGGACCCCTTGATCAGGGATTGGGACCGGGACCGGGACCTGACCAAGAGCCTGCAGTCCCTGGACCCCCATGGACCCCTTGATCAGGAATTGGGACCGGGACCGGGACCTGACCAAGAGCCTGCAGTCCCTGGCCCCTGACTTCTAATTAATAAGAATTGCCACAGGTTGACAGCTCTGTATTATACACATACACAAACACATACAAGCATACACTCACCCAAAACCCACGAATGTTCAACCTTCCTTTATACTAACGATTGTTAAGTTTTAACGTCATATGGTAAACCTATCTACCATGAAATAGTAACGCAATGCTTCATAGTGGTAGTGTTATCCTACTTTCCATGATACTGTATTCAACAGTAAAATCGTCAGACGTATTTGTAGCGATGCGCCAGTATGCAAATATATATATATATATATATTATATATTAAATAATATGTATTATAATACACTTGGCTTCGACTCGTTCTCTTTCATAGTCGTGAAATGAAGACGAAAAACATTAACTCCATAACTCGGAGATCACCAATATGTTTAAATTCGGTTTATAATAATAATAATAATAATAATAATAATAATGGCGACGCTATAGGTTTAACAGGGTGAGACGTAGCTCAGTGGTAAAGCGCTCGCTTGATGCGTGGTGGGTTTAGGATCGATCCCCGTCGGTGGGCCCACTGGGTTAGTTCTCGTTCCAGCCAGTGCACCACGACTGGTATATCAAATGCCGTGGTATGTGCTATCCCGTCTGTGTACTAGTAGTAGTAGTAGTAGTAGTAGTAGTAGTAGTAGTAGTAGTAGTAGTAGTAGTAGTGGTGGTGGTGGTGGTGGTGGTGGTGGTAAGAGTAGTTCTTGATGTATTTTCCTATACGGGTTTGCTACGACTGATACATCAAAAGCCGTGGTGTAGCAATTTCCCTTCTCTTTTTTTGGGGGGTCTCAGATCATGTCCATGTCTGTCTCTCCGTCTCTGTCTCTCTCACGAATTCTCATAATTCCCCATCCCCAAGGCGACTGGTGGTCGGACCAATAAACTGCTCTGGTTTTGTTCTGAGTCCATCGATACATATCACATCACCCATGGTGTAACATCATCAAAAACAACCACACTTTATGTTTTAAATCCATACTTTTACAGTTTACACGTTTATCTTATAAACGTAATTTAAAACGTGTACATGTACCATAAATGATATACATGTAGCAATAAGCCGGCCAATTTCTATGTTTAAGGTAACCAAACACGTTACATTATACAGTTGTATTATGTTTGTGTTATTTGCAGCCTACAAGGCCCTGCCCAATTTGGATCTCAACACCACACTAATTTCCGCAGGTACGTTCTATAGCATTTATCCAAGAGAACACGCAAGATTTTACCCAAAACCCAATTATGATAGTGAGTGATAAGGGATGATAAGCGATTGACGCTGTTCCTGTGAAATGTGTCAGTGTTGCAGAATATTGGAAAAATACACGTCTGTGGGCCTATACAAATACTCGCAATTTGGATGAAAAGGATTTTGTACCGCAGTTTTTAGATGGGGGATGTGCGAATGGTCTGTGAAAATGAAAATACATGTATTTGTGGGCCCAGAACCTTGCGGGGTGGGTAGGAGGGACATGCTTCCCAGAACATTTTGAATGTCAGT
>NC_054713.1:22735853-22800683 GCF_016097555.1 Gigantopelta aegis | reverse complement strand
TATATTATTTACAATTAGAATCATAATGTATTTGTATTCTGAAGCATCCCTACAAATGCGTCTGACAATTATACTGTACGACACAGTATCATGAAAGGTAGGATTGACATATAAGATTATAAGATAATCTTGACACTATGAAGGCATACAATACCATGGTAGATAGGCTTATCACATTATGAACAACTGTTAAGGAAGGATGAATATTTGTTTGTGTGCTTTATTAAGCAGGTTTGCCAAGGCCATTAGCTCCTTAGCTACCGTGACATATGCATAATGTGAACATATTTTTTTGTCAATACTGAATATTACTAACTCTGAATTGAGAATCCTCGCTGAGCCAAGCATTTAAACGACAACTACAAACCAACATTACACCTATTTTTATATAATTCAGTGTTCAAAATTAAAAAAACAAATTCCATACGTATCTTTATCTTCAGTCTTTTTATTGTGTTAAGTAGTGGAAAACTTAAGTATCTGCCCTTTGCAGGATCTGACGTTTGAGGTTAATTTATAGTCAACTGAGATCCTGTATTAGGATAATATGGATGGATTTTGTTTGAGATGGTAGAGGTTGGGGTGGGTGCGTAAGCTGATCTGGCGCATGCCTACGTTTTCGGCACACTAATATTTATTTTCAGAATTCTAGGGAGCACTTTCGCCCCCAAATGGAACTCTCATAATTGTAGAAAATTTGAGATCTTTCCCTGGGTCCTATATTATTCTTTTACAATTGTATCAACATTTTAACAATGTTATACACATTTTTTGTCATTGTTGTTGTTTTTCGGGATTTGTTTTCAGTATATATTAAGGCGTAAAAAAAAAAAATTGTGTGTTTCCGGTTTCCCGACCTACCCTATTTTTATGCTGCGACCCTAAACATTTTTGACTACCAAAAAAAAAATTAAAAATTAAAAACCAACATCTATCGCGATTTTTGCAGACAGGTTATATGCAGTAGGTCAAGAACACGGTTTAAAAAAAAAAAAAAAAAAAAAAAAAAAATGTTCCTTACCTACCTACCTAGCCTATTTTTTCCAGAGATGAAACCTGAAACACACATATTTTTGGGGGGGGCCTAATAGGATAATTAATGATGACTATGTTATTGCATTGAGCGTCGAATAATCATGTCTGCAAGACACATTTGAGGTGGCACCGACAGAACAACACGTACCACGACTTTTGATATAAAACTGTTGTTCAAATCGAAAATAACCGAAGCGGGATACTGACGACTCACAGAATATCAGGCAGTATTCTGCCATCTCTATTTTTATCCTATAAGTCTATACCTGACTATCTGTAGCGGAATTAGATAATCAACTAATTTGCTAAAGCAAGCGCCAGTTATTATCTCTCTGTCTCTGTCTCTCTTCCTGTTTCTCTGTCTGTCTGTCTGTAACGCGTCTCTCTCTCTCTCTCTCTCTCTCTCTCTCTCTCTCTCTCTCTCTCTCTCTCTCTCTCTCTCTCTCTCTCTCTCTCTCTCTCTCTCTCTCTCTCTCTCTCTCTCTCTCTCTCTCTCTCTCTCTCTCTCTCTCTCTCTCATGCGTTATATATAAATAAATATATACAGACCTTGAGAGGAATGTGTTAATAAAACGAGGGTAAGCACACGTATCTGCCAGACTGTATCAGACTTCATGTTTAACCTTGATACACAGTTTTGTTGTTTAATCCTTGTAAAAATACTGTTTTCGTCGTTTATGTTTTCAGTTCTCTGTAAGCCATCGCTCTCTTATATTTGTGTTTCTTAGTATTTCATTTCTACTTTTTTACTAGACTAAGAAACTGAAGATAGCCGTGTAAAAACATTCTAGTATCTGTGTGTGTCGTTTAATAACTAAGCTTAACCAGGAAGTACATATCTAACGTGTATGTGGGTATACAGTAATGTAACTTAGCCAGCCAAACTATCGGGTGTATTCATAGGACATGTATGGAAACCGGTTCGGTAGGTTTTGTCTGCTTTAAAGTAGTTCATTTTGAAATTTAAAAAAATATAAAAAATGCCGGTCTCGGCGGTGTAGTGGATAAGCCATCGGACATAAGGCTGGTAGGTACTGGGTTCGCCTCCTGGTACTGGCTCCTACACATAGCTATATTGACGGCTCAATGGGTAGGTGTAAGGTCACTACACCAACTTCTCTCTCACTAACCACTAACCCACTGTTCTAGATAGAAAGTCCAGATAGCTTATGCGTGTGCCCAGGATTGCGTGCTTGAACATACGCACGAAAATAAGTATAAATGAAAATGAAATTGCATGTATGAAGGCGAGGGAGTCTAAACTGAATATGGAGTGGTTTCATAATAATAATATTTCTTGACACGAGATTAATATTATGTTATTCACTATTTACATGGCATAATTCAGTTAATATAAAGGTGTAAGTGTATATTAAAAAAAAGACAAACAACCCAGTCATAATAATAATTACAAAATAAATAAATAAAATAAAGCAATAAAACACACATAAACACACACACACACTACTCGCACATAGACACATACACACACACACACACACACACACACACACACACACACACACACACACACACACACTACTCGCACATAGACACATACACACACACACACTAAAGGAGCATCTACAACGTATTACAACGTAGGAGCAACGTATTAAAAACGTACGATGAAACGCAAGTGTAATATGATCTAGGATGCAGGGTATCACGTTAGAACATCTATTTTCTTGCTTCACACTGTAAATGAGTGCACGGATGCATAGCGAAAAGATTGATGAGCAGCTGACAATAATGATGCACTGGTTTTAAAAGGAAAATATTTCGTCTACATGAATTACAACATATTGGCTTATGTTCGTAGGTTGACATAGGAAACAAACCGCATTAGGATATCTAATTTGTCTAGTTATTTAACGACGTTCAAGCGCAGATCCAGAGAATACACCCCATCAGAGAAAAAAACACAACAAAAATCTAATAAACACAAAAACAAAAACACACTAAACTAAACCAACCAAACCATACAAAACAACACAAAATAAAAACAAATCAAACATAACCCCAGAGCCGGATTAAGCAACTGCGGGGCCCGAAGCAAAACATAGCATAGGCCCCCATTACTGGCTAGTTATAAAAGTAAACGCCCCCCCCCCCCCCCCCCCAACCTACGCCCACTATTATCATAGCTTTACATACAACATAAACACAACTTAATGTCTAAACAATCAGTGAGATGTATTGCCGAAACAAAAGAAAGATCAAATGGGGGGGGGGGGTGCAATGGGGAGCCGATGTTGTGAATGGGGGGGGGGGAGGGGCGGGCCGCCCCAGGCCCCCCATAGTTACGCCACTGTTGTGAAAACGTGTCAATTTTTCATTTAAAATATAAAGCCATCATGTTCAGTTCTACTACATCTAATCTATGTATCGCACACACATGTGTTTTGTGACAGTCAAATTTTTACATCATGAAGAAAGCCGGTCCAATCATAATGTAGTTTTCATACACGTACGTGTACGGACAACGTCGTTTGTAAACAAGTGTTTCTACAAGTTAATTGCGGGTACGTGTAATGTGACGTCACACGTACCCGTACACGTATACGTAATCAATCTAAACCTATCCAATAACTACAAATGAATCGATCACACGCACAATCTTTGCATAATTAATTACAGAATAATAATTTTAAAATGTGTTGTTAGTGAACAAAAATTTAGACTAAATGTAAGACCTGTAGCCTACGTGAATTTTTTCTTGAGCTGTTGATAGCAAGACGGCACAACGATATTGAGAAAACTTAAGGTGGCGTGGTCTCATCAGAAACCTTTTGCAACTCGCCTGTCGTGGGTACCTCTGACTTTGTGTCTGTGTGCGCGTGTGCATAAATATGATATATTTGTGCGTGTGTGTGTGCTATCATACACACGCAAACATCTAATAAAATGTCGATAAAGAGGGAGGGGCACTATAATTAGAGTGGGCAACTCAAAAAAGGTTTACGGTAAAATGTGTTTATAATACCAGCGTATCAAATTACCAATGACAACACAGTCGCGCATGCGTTTTTATGCCGGGACAGAATTTCTATCTATCGATTGCACGCGCCCTTCACTTTTAGCACGCCGCGCTCGAGATCCGCGGGGCCCCTGAAGGCGCGGGGCCCGTAGCATTTGCTACATCTGCTACGTTGTTAATCCGGCAATGCATAACCCAGACAAACGCAATGCACCCTTTCCTTTGCCACTACCCTTTGTTTTCTAGTCAGGTATGTAACACTAATTATGTAGAACACGGCTCCACAAGTACAGTTAAAGTTAGGATTTTTTTTTACGAATATGAATCCTGGGAGCAATTTCACAAAATATCGTGTGCGACTACCAGTTATATCGGGCATACATTTACAAATGTTCGGCATCTATTTCACGAAGAAATTTACATCATCAAGGAACATAGAGAATTTTAAGGACAAAAGAAATTGAAATATATGTATTTCTAACTACATTTGTTGTACTATAATAGTAATAAGAATTGTGGTTTAGTCGTAGATTTACGATTACATGCAAAACTTGGCTTACGATGTTTTGTGAAATTGGGCCTTTACAGTTATATAACATGTATACACACACACGGGACAGCGTCCCGGATTTCACTGACCGACATACCTCCTGGGGACAAGGTCGCTTGTCTCGAATATTTGCACTTGTTCTCATTTTTGTTAGTCGTGCGTCATGCTCCAAGTAATCGAGTTTTAGATCTTAGATTTTAAGAACAAAATTCCCTAACCCCCTTTGCATGGTGTGATGTTGAAACTTGCTTTCCAAAGTACAAAGTGTTTATGAACCACATTGTATTAAGCACACTTGTTGGGGTATGTTTTTCTAGTTGTTTTGTTGTATACAGTGTGTTTATGTCATCGACAGTAAAGGTATCCGATCGATTTTGTTTATTCCCTTCACCTTTACAACGAAGCATAAGGGTACATGGGGCGGCACATAGCTCAGTTGTAAAGAGCTCACGGTCGGTTTGGGATCGATCCCCGTCGGTGGACTTAATGGGCTATTTCTCGTTCCAGCCAGAGCACTATGACTAGTATACTAAAGGCCGTGGTATGTGCTATCCTGTCTGTGGGATGATGCATATAAAATATCCCTTGCTACTAATGGAAAAGTGTAGCGGGTTTGCTCTCTGAGACTATATGTTAAAATTACTAAATGTTTGACATCCAATAGCCGATGATTAATAAATAAATGTGTTCTAGTGGGGTCGTTATACAACAAAAACAAAATTTAAGCGTAAGAAATGGGAAGGAGGGGGACGGGACACCCCCCCCTTCCCCCCCCCCCCCACCAAACTATACCCGGGGTATAAACTGGACTAGCCCAGAATATACCCCGTGGTATAAAACAGGCTAGCCCAGAATATACCTCTCTTTTATGAAAGCAATAGTTGCTTTTCTTTTAAAGCGTTTATTATTATTATTTATTTATTTATTTTGTATACAGGTTAGTAATAAAAAAATGAGGGTATGGGTTAGGGTTAGGGTTAGGGGTATAAAACAGGCTAGCCCACTTTAACCCCGAGTATAGTTTGGCGGGGGTATATTTTGGGTTGTTACAACGACCCCCCCCCCCCCCCCCCCCCCACCCCCCCCCCCACACACACACACCTCACCTCCTCCAGTGCTGGAGCAAATATATTCATTCGGGCAAAATTGAGCTGGCCTGAATACCTTTTACCATGCATTTCCATTACTCTGCTCTGTTGAATTTTACTTGCATTTCTACTTTTAATATTTTAAATTTGTTTTAGTATGGATTACCTCAAACTTTTCTAGAACTGACATACACTCGCTGACAAAAGAGTCATTGAACAATTTCAGTAATTTTATTATTTTAAATATGCCAACAAAGTCCTACAGAGTAAATTGGAGATAATTCATTGCAAAATTGATAAATTTCGTTTTATCATTATGTTTGCTCATATTTCGATGCGATTGTAACGATGCGTGCCTAACGAATTTTTGATCGGATCGTACACAAGTCCGACAGTTTGTTCATGTGTAAGTAATTAATTCGTTTGATCCGACAGTTTGGTAACGACTGTTATTTATATACAGTCAAACCTGTCTTAAGCGGGCACACAATGTGAGTAGAGTAAATCGGCCGCTTAAGACAGGTGGCTGCTGATTACAGTTTGCCACATATACAGTCTTTAAACTATTTGTTGTTGTTTCTTTTTTTAGTCTATACTGCGAATTAATGGAGTGTGTGCTTATACTTACTATAAATCAACTTTACACATGTCGCCTCCTTCGGAAATAATGTGTAATTGGAATGTATTATTTTGACGCGGTTGTAAACGGAATTTAAGTCCGGAGGGAATACAGTCCTAGGATAAAAACAACTTAAAAATAAACAAGGAATGAAAGTCAGGGTAGGACTATAGTTCCTAAGCTATGGAGGTCCGATAGGACTACGGTTTCTACTGACCTGCGTTTCTTTTACACACCGGTCTCAATATGTTTGGTTTCTTTTTTACTTAATTATTACTTTCCTGCGGTGTATTGTAAGTGAATCTATACATGTCAAGCATAGCCTGCTCATAGGCAATTAGATGCACTGCCAGAGTTATACTTTTTAATTGATACACAGTAGAGATGTCGAGATTGAATGGGTACTAGTATTCTTGAAGGAAAAGAAATGTTTTATTTAACGACGCACTCAACACATTTTATTTATGGTTTTATATGGCGTCGGCCTCTGATATACCAGTCGTGGTGCACTGGCTGGAACGAGGAAATAGCCAATGGGCCCACTGACGGCGATCGATCCCAGACCGACCACGCAGCAAGCGAGCGTTGTACCTCTGATCTACGTCTCGCCATAGTATTCCTGAAGGTGTGGAGATCGGTTATTATTGCTGCACCTTATTGCGTTGTTAAAATATCCCTTTTATATAATAGTCAGTATTTACTGTAGCCACTTAATACAGGTATACTAGCGATTTGGGATCCGATTTAGGCGGCCGCTGGCCGCGTTAGATTGGGAGGGAAAACATTACCGCTGTTTATAGGTGGCCGCTAGGACAGGTTTAACTGTACATGTATATATTTCAGCGTATATATATATATATATATATATATATATATATATATATATATATATATATATATGCACTTTAAAAGTGTTGTATTTTCCAGCATTTGTTATGATGCGTTTTACTTGTAGAATGTAGAAACTTGTATTTTTAGAACATTAGTTTTAATTTTAAAAACTTCACGCACTCAGTTTCAGGCACATATCTGTAGGAGTACATTTTAAGTCAGTGAGTACGTGTTTGTGTGAATGGTCACGGGGGGATGGCAACTGAACATGCCTCCTATAAGCAGATTTTTTTCTAAGACACCACATTACACGTAGACCGGCCAAGTTGCACTTTTAAACAAATACATTTCTAGTTAATACATTACTACTATATTAGTGTATATTCCTTGAAAAAAAATGCGTCATTTCGTCATTCGTTTAATAATGTGAATAACAATACATGTCGTTATCGAAATTTGGGCATTTTCGTTTAAATCTTCTAAATTTGGACAAAAATCAGCCTACCACATCCCCCTCCCTCCGTGCGTCGGAGCCCGTACCTCTGCAGCGGAGTTAATTTTGTTTTGATTTGATGCGTTTGGGTGTATAGGCAAATTCGAAACTTGATATTACAGAATAGACATATTTTAAACGATGTACTTGTCTTTCAACAGATCCAATCATTATTCGTGGGGTTGAAGGTTAGTATTCATTTTTTTCTTCAAACATTAATAATGAATCAGCCACATGTCGACCAAGGTCTCGTTAGGAGGGGGATGTCATTAATAGCTATATGTTCTTGTTTTGTTACCAAATATGATTTTTAAACTTCTAAATATCCTGACGTGTATTTTCATTTTCAGCTTCAAATTCCCAGGAATAGATACTTAAAAATCTAGCTGCCCCCCCCCCCCCCCAAACCCCCTGAATGCTGATGTTGACAAATTGTCAGTAGTGTTCCGGTAAACAAGACCGCGTGGTCATGCAAGACGGGGTCAGGGTCTGTATTGCAGCTGTAGGGATGGAATATAATATATATATTGCAAGTAAACATAATGCCTTGCCAAAAGCTAAGTGGCCCAGCAAAAACGATAACCCCAATGAATAGGGGAATCATAAAAATTATTGGGACTCATTTTAATATCTCACTCATTAATATATGCATATTTGCCACATTCAGTGACAATTGTAGGCCGACTGGTCAAATAGTTAAAATAGCAACAGATTCCAAATTGTTTCTGTCATTATAAGGCAGACACATACACACACCCGCGAGCGCGCACGCACGCACATACACACACACACACACACACACACACAGTACGGAATCTTTTTATATGCACCCCCACCCAACACACACACACACACACACACACACACACACACACACACACACACACAAAATAGCACCTACCATGACTGTTCACATAACAGCTAAAGTTTTAAAACGGGAGAAACAACCGATGAGTCCATCTGTGATAACTGAGTATTCATCCATCATTGAGCTGGTTCTCAACGCATTGTCAAAAACAAAGAACAATATCAACATTAAAAACACTGATATATTTATTCTTTCGTTTACAGTATGTGTGGGCGTGTGTTCGAAATGTACAATTCAGTCTTGACTGACACTTATAATAATCGTGATGACATCATAGTTAGTGCAAGATAAGCGAAATATTTTCCCTGTTATAATTCATTCATTCATTAATTTATACTTATATTCGTGCTTATATCCAGTTAAGTTTCAAGTACGCTGTCCTGGGCACACACCTCGGCTATCTGGACTGTCTGTCCAGGACAGTGGGTTAGTTGTTAATGTTTAGTGAGAGAGAAGTTGGTGTGGTGGTCTTACACCTACCCATCGCGTCGTTAAACTCGATCTGGGTACACCGGGCTGCAATCCCAGTACCTACCAGCCTTATGACCGATGGCTTAACCACGAAACCACTGAGGTCGGTTCCGTTATGAATAACCGCTGGAGTAATAAATAGACGATTCAGTCTTGTTTGACACTATTATAATAATCTGTCGTCTGTGCGTCGTCAGGTATTCCTTGTGTTGGTTCATTGACGTGGAGGTACACGTGGTCTTCATCAACACTCGACGTGTTAATATACTGTACAGTGTTGTGTTGTAGATGTTCGTAAGTGTTGCCAACATTGTCGTCAGTATTATACGGGTTAACATTGTTATTTGTGTTGACACCAGCGTCATTAGGGTTAACATCTCTAATTTCGTAATCTCCATCGTCATTTGTAGTTTGATTCTGTTTTGTAGCGTTTTTCCTGCAAAAAAAAAAAAAAAAAAATCAAATTATACCATAATCATTACCATTTATTATTATCCCATCATATCTCATTCCTGCATTATTATCATCATCATTACCCATCATCATCATCCTCCAACAGCCCCCCCCCATCACGAACCACCACCATCACAAGTTTCATTATGCGAGGTGGGACGTAGCTCAGTGATATAGCGCTCGCCTGATGCGCGGTCGTTTTGGATCGATCCTCGTCGGTGTACCCATTGGGCTCATTTCTCGTTCTAGCCAGTGCACCATGACTGGTATATCAAAAACCCGTGGTATGTGGTATCCTGTCTGTAGGAAATGGCGCATATAAAAGTTCTTTTCTACTAATGGGGAAAACAGTAGCTGGTTTCCTCTCTATGATATATGGCCGAAATTACCCAAATGTTTGACATCCCAATAGCTGATGATGATATCCAATAGTCGATGAGTAATAAATCAATGTACTCTGGTGGTGTCGTTAAACAAAATAAACGTTTAACTTTTCCATCATCATCATTAAAGCTGACCTCAATATAAGGCAGCGGCGACAAATATTTATCCTCCGAGTTTGGCTGCTGAAGAGCGATTTTTAGAGTACCAGTCGGTACACCAACACAAGGTAACAGATCGATCTCCTGGAACTAGCAAACATTCCAAACTTTAATGTTAAAATCAACATTTAGCCTCCATTGTTAATTTTGATTTTTAAGTAATCAAAATACTTCGAAAAACCCCAATATATGTTTAATAATCAATTCCCTCTTTTAAGTAAGCAAGAAGATAAACAATAAATTCTCCTGATATTTTTGTTCAGGCGATCGATCAAACAGTAAACATCCCTTGTTAAATTTTACATAGTTTGGTTTACCTTTTGAGACATACGAACGATAACGACAATGACTGCCTACAACAATGATGCCCCGACAGCGCCGACAACGCCCGCCACGAGCTGGCAATCTAAATACGAAACATACATGATAATATTCTGAAGCTTATAATGGTGTGTGACATGTAGTCATATCAGTAAATATCAACTTCCGTACCAGTCTTCCATTTTATGTGGGTGTGTTTCATACCAACAATCCTCAGCTTGGCCCTTGATCGTAAAAAGAAAAAGGAGAACTGTTTTGAGAGTCCATTTTAAATTAATGAAATTTACATGACCATCATCTATGTTGTTTTATGTTTTAAGAAACTCACTGTTACGGCGTGAAAAGTTTGGATCAGTCTGATTTTTAGGTCAACCAAGCCAAGTAGGTTAGGTCCTACCCCTGAATTTGACTAATTAGACTGCCTAATATCGCTTTTATAACCCGGAGGCATGCTTTACCCATTGCACTATACTTGCACATATCGTGCCCCCCGTTCAACCTAACATTTGTTAAAAACAATTACTATGCCCTGTAATCCCAACTATGTGACGTGAGATCGTTTTCTTTGAACCTGGTGTTCAGTGTAAACTATTTAATGTTTTACTTATTCGGGGCCACCCCACATTATATATTACGATAGAAGGCCACCCGCCTTGAAGTAAAATCTGAAAATCGTCCAACCCATCCATACTAGTTAAATCTTCTCAGCTTTTATACAGTCATTTATACAATTTGCCTCTACAAACTCCTATCCCTGATGACACGAAAAAGTATTATTCTAGCATGTATTGTTATATTAAACGATCAATATTACTCGGAGATATTGGCGGGACATCGGAATTTTCTATGATGCAAATTCCTAGTCGATTAGTTTAAGCCCCGGGCTTTCGCCACCTATGAACTTAGATTTTGTTTCAGATATGTGGAGTATTTTCTTGAAAAATTATTAAAGAAGGGCTAATTTAAACAAAACTGAAACAATAGGCACTATTATACTAGCAAATTAGATTCAAATTATAAATACTTACCACCCAAGTATTACGTGGGTCATACAGAATTATAGCAAATGTTTAAAATAGAATTATTACAGGCACAAAAGATACGGAACAAGACACACCAAGTAATCATTCTAGGTTTATTGGAAGCAAGCTAAATTCAAACCATGAATTTTATGGGAATATGTGTGGCGCATATTACCCTTTTCTGTAATGTAATTCCAAACCACATGAAGTTAATGGTTACAATGATTCTTTTAAACCACCACACCGATGACCAGCCCCCGAAAATGATCATCCTGCGGTTAATCCGCGTGGAAAATTTATAATATGAACACCATCTTACGCACACCATACATCACCCAGCTGGAGACCAAGCTAAAAAAAACGTTCAGTCGTAGCCTGCTCAAAGGCGATTAGATGCATGCCAGAGTTATACTTTCTTAATTGATACACAGTAGAGATGTCGAGATTGAATGGGTACTAGTATTCTTGAAGGAAAGAAATGTTTTATTTAACGACGCACTCAACACATTTTATTTATGGTTATATGGCGTCGGCCTCTGATATACCAGTCGTGGTGCACTGCTGGAACGAGAAATAGCCCAATGGGCCCACCGACGGCGATCGATCCCAGACCGACCACGCAGCAAGCGAGCGTTGTACCTCTGATCTACGTCCCGCCCTAGTATTCCTGAAGGTGTGAAGATCGGTTATTTGCTGCACCTTATTGCTGTTGTTAAAATATCCCTTTTATATAATAGTCAGTATTTACTGTAGCCGCTTAATACAGGTATACTAGCGATTTGGGATCCGATTTAGGTGGCCGCTGGCCGCGTTAGATTGGGAGGGAACACATTACCGCTATTTATAGGTGGCCGCTAGGACAGGTTTAACTGTACATGTATATATTTCAGCGTATATATATATATATATATATATATATATATATATATATATATATATATGCACTTTAAAAGTGTTGTATTTTCCAGCATTTGTTATGATGCGTTTTACTTGTAGAATGTAGAAACTTGTATTTTTAGAACATTAGTTTTAATTTTAAAAACTTCACGCACTCAGTTTCAGGCACACATCTGTAGGAGTACATTTTAAGTCAGTGAGTACGTGTTTGTGTGAATGGTCACGGGGGGAGGGGGGGGGGGGAATGGCAACTGAACATGCCTCCATAAGCAGATTTTTTCTAAGACCACATTACATATAGACCGGCCAAGTTGCACTTTTAAACAATACATTTCTATGTAATACATTACTACTTATTAGTTGTAATGTATCCTTGAAAAAAATGCGTAGTCATTCGTTTGATAATGTGAATAACAATACATGTCGTTATCGAAATTTGGGCATTTTCGTTTAAATCTTCTAAATTTGGGCAAAAATCAGCCTACGCATCCCCCTCCCTCCGTTCGTCGGAGCCCGTACCTCTGCAGCGAAGTTGATTTTGTTTTGATTTTATGCGTTTGGGTGTATAGGCAAATTCGAAACTTGATAGTACAGAGTAGACATATTTTAAACGATGTACTTGTCTTTCAACAGATCCAATCATTATTCGTGGGGTTGAAGGTTAGTATTCACTGCCGTCGTTTTTTTTTCTTCAAACATTAATAATGAATGAGCCAAAAGTCGACCAAGGTCTCGTTAGGAGGGGGATGTCATTAATAGCTATATGTTCTTGTTTTGTTACCAAATATGAGTTTTAAACTTCTAAATATCCTGACGTGTATTTTCATTTTCAGCTACAAATTCCCAGGAATAGATACTTAAAAATCTAGCTGCGTGATGACATCATAGTTAGTGCAAGATAAGCGAAATATTTTCCCTGTTATAATTCATTCATTCATTAATACTTATATTCGTGCTTATATCCAGTTAAGTTTCAAGCACGCTGTCCTGGGCACACACCTCGGCTATCTGGACTGTCTGTCCAGGACAGTGGGTTAGTTGTTAATGTTTAGTTAGAGAGAAGTTGGTGTAGTGGTCTTACACCTATCCATCGCGTCGTTAAACTCGATCTGGGTACACCGGGCTGCGAACCCAGTGCCTACCAGCCTTATGACCGATGGCTTAACCACGAAACCACTGAGGTCGGTTCCGTTATGAATGACCGCTGGAGTAAAAAGTGTACGATTCAGTCTTGTTTGACACTATTATAATAATCTGTCGTCTGTGCGTCGTCAGGTATCCCTTGTGTTGGTTCACTGACGTGGAGGTACACGTAGTCTTCATCAACATTCGACGTGTTAACATACTGTACAGTGTTGTGTTGTAGATGTTCGTAAGTGTTGCCAACATTGTCGTCAGTATTATACGGGTTAACTTTGTTATTTGTGTTGACACCAGCGTCATTAGGGTTAACATCTCTAATTTCGTAATCTCCATCGTCATCTGTAGTTTAATTCTGTTTTGTAGCGTTTTTCCTGCAAAAAAATCAAAAAAAAAAAAAAAATCAAATTATACCATAATCATTACCATTATTATTACCATTATCATCCTCATTATTATCATCATCATTATTATCATCATCATCAATATCAACATCACGACCACCACCATCACAAGTTTCATTATGGAGGTGGGACGTAGCTCAGTGATATAGCGCTCGCCTGATACGCGGTCGTTTTGGGATCGATCCTCGTCGGTGTACCCATTGGGCTTTTTCTCGTTCTAGCCAGTGCACCATGACTGGTATATCAAAACCCGTGGTATGTGGTATCCTGTCTGTAGGATGGCGCATATAAAAGTTCCTTTTCTACTAATGGGGAAAACAGTAGCGGGTTTCCTCTCTAAGATTATATGCCGAAATTACCAAATGTTTGACATCCAATAGCTGATGATATCCAATAGTCGATGATTAATAAATCAATGTACTCTGGTGGTGTCGTTAAACAAAATAAACGTTTAACTTTTCCATCATCATCATTAAAGCTGACCGCAATATAAGGCAGCGGCGAAATATTTATCCTCCGATTTTGGCTGCTGAAGAGCGGTTTTTTTTATTACCGGTCGTACACCAACACAAGGTAACAGGTCGATCTCCTGGAACTAGCAAACAATTCCAAAATTTAATGTTAAAATCAACATTTAGCCTCCCATTGTTAATTTTGATTTTTAAGTAATCAAAATACTTAGAAAAAACCCAATATATGTTTAATAATCAATTCCCTCTTTTAAGCAAGAAGATAAAAATAAATTCTCCTGATATTTTGTTCAGGCGATCGATCAAACAGTAACATCCCTTGTTACATTTTACATAGTTTGGTTTACCTTTTGAGACATACGACGATAACGACAATGGCTGCTACAACAATGAGCACGACAGCGCCAACACCACCCGCCACAGCTGCAACTAAATACGAAACATACATGATAATATTTCTGAAGTTATAATGTGTGTGTGCATGTAGTCATATCAGTAACTATACTCGTACCAGTCTCCATTTTATGTGGGTGTTTCAACAATTCCAGCTTGGCTTGACGTAAAAAGAAAAAGGAGAACTGTTTTGAGAGTCCATTTTAAATTAATGAAATTTACATGACCATCATCTATGTTGTTTTATGTTCAAGAAAAAATGTTACCGTGAAAAGTTTAGATCAGTCTGATTTTTGGTCTAGAGATATAGGTTTACCCTGACTTTGACTAATTAGCTGCCTAATATCCATTTTATAACCGGAGGCAGCTTTCTTATACTTGCATATGTTGATCGTTCAACATAACTATTTGTTAAAACAATTACTATGCGTGTAAACAACTATGTGATTGAGACGTTTTCTTGTAACCTGGTGTTCAGTGTAAATATTTAATGTTTTATTATTCGTGGAAGCCATTTATATATTAAATAGAAGCCATCTTGAATAAAATCTGAAAATAGTCCAACACATTAATGTTAAATCTTCTCAGCTTTTTATATCATTTATACAAATGCCTTAACTCCATCCCTATGACAAGAAAAAGTATTATTCTAGGTTTATTGTTATATTAAAACGTAAATATTATGGTAATATTGGCGGACATCTTGAATTTTCTATGATGTAATTCCTAGTAGATAGTTTAAGTACGGGGCTTTCGCATGAACTTGATTTTGTTTCAGATATGTGGAGTATTTTCTTGAAAAATTATTAAAGAAGGCTAATTTAAACAAACTGAAAAAATAGGCACTATTATACTAGCAAATTAGATTCAAATTATAAATATTACCCAATATTA
Organism: Gigantopelta aegis; assembly: GCF_016097555.1. NCBI lineage: Eukaryota > Metazoa > Mollusca > Gastropoda > Neomphalida > Peltospiridae > Gigantopelta > Gigantopelta aegis. Next base: position 22,785,212 of record NC_054713.1, on the reverse strand, counting down.
GTGGTCATCGTGAATTATAGCAAATGGTTAATATAGAATTATTAAGCACAAAAGATATGACAAGACACAAAAGTATCATTCTAGGTTTATTGTGAAGCAAGCTAAATTCAAAACATGAATTTTAGGGAATATTGGTGGCCATATTAACCTTTCTGTAATATAATTCCAAACCAATGAAGTAAATGGTTAGAATTGATTCTTTTAACCCCCACACCTATGACCAGACACCGAAATTATCATCCTGCGTTTAATACGGTGGAAATTATAATATGAACACCATCTTGAAGATCATCATCATTTTCTGAATACCTTCAATGGTGACCGTCGTTCAAGGGGCATATTCTCAACACGGACACCCCCCTGCCTGGTCTACCACAGTTAATCGGTAAAACATGCTACAAGCCTTGACTTTAAGGTTTTTTCAGTGGTAACCCACCGGGCTACCAGATTATAAAATTTAGTAGCCCTCAGTACAAATTGGTAGCCCCACAACTTTACCGCTCAGGTCGAGCCCTGTACTACATGTACAGCTGTTTGAAAGGTTCTCCCAGTTATCTGTTCTCCCAATAGTGCTATTAGTAGTTGACCCTGTTTTTAGGAGGGGGCCCTACTTTGACCCCCATATTTGCCACACACACCACCAGATGCCTGTTTACCAAAACATTTTTGTTAACATATATGATGAGGAATACAAAAAAGCAGGTCTATGTAATATCCTTTCCGGGTGGCACTTGGCTCATTCTGAAGCCGGTCTAATAGATGTTTTAAAACATTAAAGATAGAGTTTAGTTGGGTTAACTAATCAAGAACATATAAACTGAAACTCCATGAGTAGACGACATTCTTCACTACACAAAACAACACATAAAAACAGGACATTTTAGTTATTTCCGAAACGGTTATCGTGTTTTATGTCAAGTGAAATTGAAATTAATTACACTTAAATTGAAGGCTGGTACAGTCATTAATGGCCTAACAGTTTGATCTTTTACAATCTCAAAAAAAAAACAAAAAAACAACAACAAACAAACATTTTTGCTTTGTTATGGTCAAATACATTTATTTTATTTTTGTTGTTGATGTTGATTGATTTAAGAAATGGTGTTGTCTTAGTTTGTTTGCATGTTTGATTTTGCTTTGTTTATTATATACGTTTGTGAATATTTTATCCACGTTTTGTCGTTACAATAACATTTATCATTTTCGTTCTTTCTTTATGGTTTATTTGGTTTGTCTCAAGAATATTTAAAAGCAGTACCCTGGAAATCTTCTTGACCTAATTGTGAATTTGTCTGCGTCGAGGGAATTGTCCTACCCGTTATCGTCGATTCTGTTGGTTGTGTCGGCATCGGGACTGTGGTTTTGTCTCCTGACGAATAGCACCGAAGGCTTAAACTACCTATATATAAAATCAAAACCATCTGTTCAGTATTTTAAAATTAAAACTAGTTTGGAAAAAAGTCAAATCCATTGTTACGAATCTTGAACATCGCAGCTACAAATACATTATCATTATCAAAAGGGGAAAATTAAATGTCACGCTCTAAGAATTGATTTTCTAGACTCGTGGCAGAAACTATTTTATTATCATAAACTAATATTCTTTTTTTTCAGTCAAATAATGTATATCGAATGTCTGTACCTGAACCTAATGTAATGTAGAAGTTGATGCAGTAAGTGATATCCACGCTGTGTGTAGCACTAGTTTGCAAAGTAATTGAGGCCCCTTTCTCATCAATAATTTGTTGATACGTTGTTACATTTCCACCATGTCTGCAATAATAATTCAATGTCCTTTGTTGCCGGATTAGCTGTATACTTAACTGTGATTCACACATTTTTTCATCAGGAATTGTAGTCTGACTAATTACAATCAGAAGTGTTGTTGTTGCCTGAAGTGAGCAATTACAAGTGATGTCTGTGTTGCCAGGTACGAATCCGTCAAGAAACATTCCTTGTACACCGCTGATTAATTCATCTGTACACATGTGTACCACTAAAAATAATAATAATAATAATAATAATAATAATAATAATAATAATAATAATAATAGTAGTAGTATAATAATAGTAATTAATAGGACTTACTTTTACATGTACCCCATACATGTTTCAAGTTTAAGGCTGGTTGACATAGTGGTATTGGTTGAAACATAATTACATATATTTATCACCCAGATTTATTCATTTATTGCCCAAATTTATTCATTTATTATTATCATTATTTTGGTTTTTAACTGAAAGCAAAATTTATCACCAAGTGTAGTATTGGTCTTACTGATCGTGCTACTTAATATTAGGTACATTTGGATCTTTGACACAACGGTATAAATGGTGTCCTTTCCTAAATAAATATAGTGAAACAAATCAGGTAAATTTGCTTTCCATGTAAAAATTATAATGGCTACTTTTTGGAAAGTAGCTAAAATTTTAACGAGTAAATACTTCAAAATAGTATACAAATGCGAATTCATCCAAAGTCATATATAAATACTAGTAAATAATAATAACAATAATACAAATACAAATAATAATAACATAATTTTATAACACAGACATGGATATTTTGTTCATTGTCCATAATCTATAGAAGAAATAATCCTTTTCTTTCCCATCAACACATTTTGATGATATTTTTAACTAACGTGTAGAACTATTAGTACAGGGCACAAACTTTAAAAAAAATATTATCTAACACAAGACATTGAATTCTCTTTATTGCCTCAATCGTTGGGCTATACGGTGCACTATTCATAACTTAGTGCATTAAATCCAAAGATTTCTGTTTATAAAATTGGATTGACATACCTGGAAAGTTAGTTTGTTGTGTTACGTCTACTGGGCAGGCCTTATTAGCTAAAATGACAAAAACAAAACGTAATATAATAACAATACATGATGTGTGGTTATCTCAACATGAAGTACAAATTGGACGGATTATCGTTTAAACATTTATTGTACAGGTACACCTTTATAAAATAACACTTATAGGGTAAAAGCTGTACAAGTAAGAAATATAAAAATAAAACGTGCTTGACTTTTGGTAGTACTTTGTTTGTGTTTATAATTTCCTATTTCCTAATGTTATGCGTGGTTTTCATAATGTACACCAAGGACAAAGTGATTTAAGTCTCACACTTCTACCAAATCAATTTATTTATCCGACCATCAATCGTCTTTCAGAGACCAGGTCCAAATAAGAGACAATGGGTATTATGATCATTTGTGTATCGAGAGATATCGTGAAACGGGTATTCTGTATCATTATACTCATCATACTTCCAACCATACTTCCTATTGACCTGATAACAACTACCTGATAATTCGAAGTGTTATCATGTCAGAAAAGTTGTGCACATGACGAATGTTTGCTCAATTTTCAGGTAGATAATTTTCTCATTTTTCAAACATCCATCTACAGCAATAATTGTTGAATTGCATAAATAAATATAACATTTACGCTTCCTATAACATCAAACTACCTCTTATTTTTCAATTCTCCATTATTTGCTCCCATTCGGAACTAGCCAGCGTTTTTAATTAAACATTTTGAAAAAAAACCCGCAAGTAGTTTCCTGCAAAGAATGTTTACACTGGGTACAGCGTCTGACGCCACAGTCACTAGCAGCCAATGATGTAGATCTTCTTCAGGTCACACATAAACTTGAGTTTGTTTTCACAAAAATGGTACATAAATTGTAATGTGACACAACATACTTTGAAATATAATCAAAGTATTGTATTTAAAATTTGGAAACATAACTTTTAGGCTGGCTATGTCATTTCCAAGATACTTTTGAACACCTGCTATTGTCTGGCTTCCGAAGTAGTTTCTACACGATAAAACTAATAGTTTCTGTACCGTTTTTGACAGAAACATATTACAAAAATATAACTTGAAAGGGTTGCATGATAAAACAAAAAAAACCCATATCAGGTTACTACGTTTTGATATCGTGGTTATTTGGCTCGGTTCGATAACGGTGTAACAGGCTCGCTCTAGCTCCCCTGTTACACCGTTATCTAAACCTGTCCAAATAACCACGATATCAAAACGTAGTAACCTGATATTCTATATATATATATATATATATATATATATATATATATATATATATATATCATAATTTTTATATTTACAACAGTGACTTCAATAATGAGAGAGAGAGAGAGAGAGAGAGAGAGAGAGAGAGAGAGAGAGTGTGTGTGTGTGTGTGTGTGTGTGTGTGTGTGTGCATGCGTGCGTGCGTGCGTGTGTGTGTGTGTGTGTGTGTGGAAATATCTATACCAAGGTCTTTTATATTCTAATCGACACTGGTTGGGACGGGAAAACCAAATAAAGAAAATACAATTTAATTTAAAGTTTATTAAATAATCATCGAGATATATGGATCATCTCAGTGTAATGAAGGTAATTTAGTGCATCCACTTTTCACAGCTATGGACAGAGTGGTCAACATAACTTGTCCAAGACAAGAGATCAGTGTTTGCCGATTGATAACGGACATTTACGGAACGGACCGAGCATATCGGTGCAGGTAGAGTCTTAAATATAAAATACTACACCAGGTTTTGTTAGATAACTTCTTCTTTTTTTACGAAACGGTCTATCTTTCCGGTATCTAATATAACGAAAGCAAAGTCAGATACAAATAAACTTTTTCAAGTATTTACCGTCTGAACCCCTTAGTTATACATAACCTAAAACAATTTTTGTCAGGACATGCAATATGAACTGAAGCTGAACCGAGTATTTCTCACTGAGGTAAACATTTAAGCGACACTTATAACCTAGCTCCTAGTTCGGGTATTCTTATATAATCCAGTGTCCATAAAAAGAAAATGAAATTTAATATGTATCTTTTGTCTGCGGTCTTTTTATTCTGTTAACTAGTTCACAGCTCAGCTCGTATAACTTCGCGTTGCATGAGAACATGTTTGAGGTTAGTGAATACTGACGGAGATCCGGTATCACATACTGTTATGGGCGGTATTGGGGAGTGGGGTGGTGGGGCAGCAGTTATTTTTCTTTTAGGTTTTGTTTTATTTTGTTTGTTTGTTGGATTTTTTAAAATATGTTTCGTTTTGTACATAATTGTAATGTTTTCTAGGTTTTATCGTTTCCATAGCTCGAACGGTTGTTTGTTTTTTCCTATTTTTTTCATTTGTTGCGAGAATATTGAAAATCAGTACCTGGGAACGGTTCTTTACCTGATGGTGTATCTGTCTTCGTCACTGGGATTATCTTGGTCGTGGATTGTGTCGTCATTAGGTCTGTGGTTTTGTCTTCTGACGAATAACACTGAAGACTCAAATTACCTATGGAGAAGAATCAGAAGAACATCTATTCATTAGGCCTATAAACGTCAAATCTATTTTCATTAATGTTGAACTTAGTAGCTGCAAATGAATTATCATTAACAAATGTAACACGTAGTCAACATGGCCAAACAAAATATTACATTTTCCTGCGTCTGTGTATATAATCGGAAATGTATTTTGGAAGCTTATTACAATAAACTATATGTTTAACCTTTAAAACTAATCAATTAATACTGATGATCATATTCTCCCCTATGCTCATGTCCTTAAGTAACGGGTTTTTTTTTAACTTAATATGTAAATATGTTTGTCATTGAATCACTATCTACAATAGCAAGATACGAAAACTAGACACATTTCTAAATTTTAGGCCACTAACCAAAACTATAGCTCACGTGACATAAGCTTGACTCGACTCTTCAGATTGGATTTGAAATAACACATTCTTTAAATCGTTCGTTTCAGTACAGCATTATTATATACAAATATAGGTTACCCAAGGTACAGCCGTCTGTCTTTATACAGCGAGATCGATCCAGCAAGTGCTCCACAACTAGCGCAACAAAGGCTGTGGTATGTAGTATCTTGTCTGTATGATGGAGCATATAAAAGATCCCTTGCTGCTAATCGAAAAGAGTAGCCCATGAAGCGGCAACAGCGGATTTCCTCTCTCAATATATGTGTGGTCTTTAACCATACGTTCGACGCCATAAGAACCGTAAATAAAATGTGTTCAGTGCGTCGTTAAATAAAAATATTTCCTTCGTTCCTAAAACAGCGAGAGTAATATTAATATTGTATGATTCTGACCGCGTTTTCTTAGATTGTTTGTTGACGATTTCGTAACTACCTAATACACGTGTAACTAGATTCTTCGATTATGTACATATATTCTTATAATATTTAAGCACGGCAAAACTGGGCCGAGTATAGGACTTTGACAGTGAATTGCTTTGGGGCAGTATTTGTCATTTTTGTGGAGAAATGAATTTATTTTGAGTGTATATATCTTTGGTAGAGGTAGCCACGTGGCGGTACCAGGTATTATAATTCATATTCGAGCCTATGATCCGAAATTACTATAATGATTTAGACATTCAACCAACAGAAAGGTGCCAGAAAGCGAGCTTTAGCATACTGATTGTCTTGTGTCTCGTGTCAAAATAAAACATGTAAGAAAGGACTCGTTCTAGAAGAGATTTTGTCATTAAACTAATATTCTTATATTAAATGTTTGTACCTGAGACAGCTGTAATGTAGAAGTTGATACAGTAAATGATATCCACGCTGTATGTCGCACTAGATTTTCAAAGTAATTGAGTACCCTTTCTCATCAATAATTCTCATAAACGTTGGTACATTTCCACCATGTCTGCAATTATACACCAATGTCCTCTGTTCCCAGTTTAGCTGTATAGTTAATTCTGATCCACACATTTGTTCTGGAAGTGAAACCTGACTAATTCCAATCTGAAGTGTTGTTGTTGCCTGAAGTGAACAGTTACAAGTGATGTCTGTGTTGCCAGGTACGAATCCGTCAAGAAACACACCTTGTACACCGCTGATTGATTCATCTGTACACATGTGTACCACTAAAATAATAATAATAATAATAATAATAATAATTATTATTATTATTATTATTATACCACTACTTGCTACTACTACTACTACTACTACTACTACTACTACTACTACTACAAATACTACTACTACTACTACTACTGCTACTACTACTACCACGACTACTACTAACATGACTACTACTACTACTACGAAAAATAACAGTTGTAATAGTAACAGTAATATAAATATTAAGTTTCGTCATTAGTAGTAGTAGTAGCTGTAGCAGCAGCGGAGGAGGGTGTCGTAATGATGGTGGTAATCGTGGTGTTGGATATGGTGTTTGTAGTAGTAGTAGTAGTAGTAGTAGTAGGTGGTGGTGGTGTTGTGGTTGTTGTTATTTTTGCCGCAGTCATAGAAATAAGCACCATTTTTCACTAGTTCACTGGACAAGTATATCTAGAAATCTACTTGAAAATGCATTGGACATTTTTACTTGTCCAGTGGACAACCATTGAGGTACATGTTGCTTGTCCGAACAGATCTGCACGTGTTAGGACAGACGGACAAGTACTTATTTCGAACATTGTGGTGGTGGTGTTGTTTTTGTAGCAGCTAATTAAAACTGTAGACTGGATATCAAACTGGCTGAAGAGTTTCAAATCAGCGGTTCATGTTCTAGCTAAACTGAAACTCCACTCATTTAAAGTTGTGTCATTAATTCATACAGACCAGTAAGGGGTTAAACACGCATAAACTACTAGTATCTCTTTCTGTTTGCCAGTTTATAGGACCATACACCAGATTCTGGGATTTTGTTTACAGCCGTTTGCCCACACTAATGAACATTCGTACATATTTCAGTGGTGCTGCATGATAACATCCATCGTTTTGTATGTTAGACATTAAAAAATAACGACAAAAATATCTGAAGTAGTGACTCTTTTTGTCATAACAATGAGAGTTTGCTGAGGATGTTCGGGAATGGCTCAGTGACTGTTTAGATCTGGTTGAGGCAGAAGCCAGATACCATAATAGTGAACGTTGTTATGGAGCGTAATTAAAACACATGGACCTCTGGCTTGGAACATGCACCGCTGGTTCCAAACCCCATGCCACTGGTTTGAGAATGATGCTGATTCTGAATTATACTCTTTGGGTGATCTCCATGTTGCACCTTGCAAATAGACAGGAAGTGCAATGTGAAAAATATTCCGAAAGAAACTCTTTGAACATTATGTCTATTAGAACTTTGTCACCTTTCGATGAGGCAGTAAAATGAATGTGGTTTGTTTCGAAAACAATCGTGTATAGTGATGACTGGTACAACTGTCGGAAAGACGTCATCAAAACCGAATCAAAAAGGGAGATGATCGTTGCTGCATAAAAATGTGTTCGTGAAAAAATACTAGCAAAAAGTTAAAATAAAGATGTGTATCCAGAATCAATGAGATTAAACAATCAGAAGGATGTTTTACTCCATGTTAATGTGTGCGTCTGGATACCCAGATTAAGGAAGATCTAGACTGTAATTCAATCGTGAAGCAGTGGCACACGCTGCATGACCATATTCAATAATTTCACCACTGCTGTTTGGTATTGGAATAGAATTACACCATATCTTTGAATCAAGGTGGCTTATTGAACTTCCCTCCATTGCCTACAAGTATAACGTTTTCAATCAGTCCATCCATCGGCGAATGGCAGGGTACGATTTTCAGTCTTACGTACGATAAGGGCGTACCCACTTTACCATACATACCATCCTTGCCTTGTGAAAATTAAAGTTCAACCCATTTCTCAATCCTACTTGTGCCTTATTGTTGAAACCTGTACACAAATGTGCAGTCACAATTACTGGCAAGATAAAAAAGTGTTTGTTTTTTCCTTCTTTTTCTTATTTCGTTTAACGCAGCAAAAACTGTCACATTTATCAACAATTAGTACTATTACTTGTGGTATTTAAAGTTACGTTAACTTAAAACTTTGGCCCAGCCAGATGACATGAAAATAGTGTGAAGAATGAGAGTCATATGTGATATTAAATACCTCAACAAACACGTTGTCTGAGCGAGACTTACGATTAGGAGTTGGAAAACGCCATATGCTAGATGATATTGGAAATAATATAGTTCCATTGAAGTGCTCTTTCTATTTTGTGTCATATTTAATTTTTACCATAGGTTTGGCCAGAACTTCAAATGAAACACATCATTACAGACAGTGTAAACATATTTAATCAATATATTAATATAAAGATCTGAATCTTTAAGCATCATTCACATGAAATATATAACTTTATAGTGTCAGTGCGAAGTACCATATTGGTGATAATATGCAAATTGTTTGGACCAAACTAACTGTCAATGTATTTGATACTACTTCGTCAGCCTTCTGGAAATTCGGAATGTTCGTAGATTACACCAACGACAGTTAAACACATCAACTTGCACCACGCTTTGGTGTCGGTCCCTTTGATTTTGCCCATAGTTAAACCACGGGCGTGTCCAACCAAAATTGTAGTGATTGAGGGAGTTAGCAGCATTAAAATGGACGCTTATAGCAAGGGCTGTGGAGCAGGGGAACGCAGACGTCATGGAACACAACACACTTTTCCCTGTTACTCTGTTCAGAAGACTTGAAATGCCGTATTTTAACATCTGACATTCAAAATGTTCTCGGGGAAGCATGTCCCTCCCTCCCCAGCCCCGAAGGTTCGGGCCCACAAATACGTGTATTTTCATTCACAGTCATTCACCCCATCCCCATCGGAAACTGCGGTATCAAATCCTTTTCATCCAAATTGCAGAAATATTTGTACAGCACATTGTGTATTTTTCAATATTCTGCAACACTGAACATTTCTCCTCAACAGCGTCAATCGTTTATCATTCGCTTATCAATCACTTATCATAATGTTTTGTGTAAAAACTTACGTGTTCTCTTTGATAAATTGTATAACGTACCTGGGAAATTAGTTTGTTGTGTTGATTTAATTGGGCAGGCCTTGTTAGCTGAAATAACACAAACATAATACAAATGTATAATATAATGTGTTTGGTTACCTTAAACGTAGAAATTGGCCGGCTTTTTGCTACATGTATATCATTTTTTGTACATGTACACATTTTAAATTACGTTTATAAGATAAACGTGTAAACTGTAAAAGTATGGATATGAAAGCTAAAGTGTAGTTTGTTTTTTGGTGATATTACAACATGGGTGATGTGATACGTATCGATGGACAAAACCACAGCAGTTTATTTATCAGACCATCAGTCGCCTTTTTAGAGACCGAATAATTGGGGGGTGGGGAATTATGAGAATTCGTGAGAGAGACAGAGACGGAGAGACAGACATGGGCAGGATCTGACACCCCCCAAAAAAAAGAGAATGGAAATTGCTACACCACGGCTTTTAATGTATCAGTTGTAGCAGGTCCGTATAGGAAAATACATCAAGTACTACTATTACCACCACCACCACCACCACCACCACCACCACTACTACTACTACTACTACTACTACACATACGGGATAGCACATACCACGGCATTTGATATACCAGTCGTATTGCACTGGCTGGAACGAGAAATAACCCAGTGGGCCCACCGACGGGGATCGATCCCAAACCGACCACGCATCAAGCGAACGCTTTACCACTGGGCTACGTCCCGCCCTCTTAAAACTATAGCGTCGCCATTATTATTATTATTATTATTATTATAAACCAAATTTAAACATATTGGTGATCTCCGAGTTATGGAGTTAATGTTTTTCGTCTTCATTTCACAACTATGAAAGAGAACGAGTCGAAGCCAAGTATATTATAATACATATTATTTACAATTAGAATCATAATATATATATATTTGTATACTGGCGCATCGCTACAAATACGTCTGACGATTTTACTGTTGAATACAGTATCATGGAAAGTAGGATAACATTGACACTATGAAGGCATGCGTTACTATTTCATGGTAGATAGGTTTACCATATCACGTTAAAACTTAACAATTGTTAGTATAAAGGAAGGATGAACATTCGTGGGGTTTGGGTGAGTGTATGCAGGTATCTGTTTGTGTATGTGTATAATAGTATATGTATTTGTGTTCATGTGTGTCTGTGTGTGTTGTAAATACCATGCGGGCATTTGGATCCAACACCCTCTATTAAACAGGTTCGACAGGGGCAATAGCTCCTTAGCAACCGTGACATCTGCATAATCTGAACATATTTCTTGACAATACTGAATAGGACAGACACTGTTACAAAAGCTGAATTGACTATCCTCGCCGAACCAAACACAACTACACACTAACCCCCATTGCACGTATCCTTATATAATCTGGTGTTGAAAATGAATTTCACAGAGCTGGCAACCTGTGGCAATTCTTAGGCGTGAAAAAGTTAGAAGCCAGGGTCCAGGGACTGCAGGCTCTTGATCTTGTCCAGGGCGAAGTTTTTTGTAGTTATTTGTTTAAAAAAACAATTTTTAAAAATCGAGCAAGTGCAAGTTTTACTAATTAATAGGGTTAATGTTAAGCTATACAAGTCGCGAGTGATTGTTGGTATTGAACCGAGGTTCAATATGCTGTATTATTATTAATAGGTAACGAATTCAGAGACCTGCATAATCAGCATATGATTCCATTCAGCTCTAAAATATAAACCACGATTATAATATATTTTTATTTTTAGAAAAAGTGTGAGATTATAGTAACGTTGCATGAGAGCGTGATGCTTGTTACAAATGCGTGAGATTCACGCCAAATACGTGAGAGTTGACAGGTATACATTCAATAGCTATCTATGCCTGTATTCTGTACACTAGTGCAGAGCTAAAGTAACTTCTCTTTACAGGATCTCGTGTTTGAAGTTGGTGTATCGTAACGTAGATCCTGTATCGGGTACTGATGTGGATGAATTGGGGTAGGGGTGGGAGAGACCGATCTGACGGCTATCTATGGGCGGAGGGAGGGGGGGGGGGGGTTAACGAGATGCACCTTAAAGCAATTACCTGTAATCACAACTTTCGCCACCGAATGGGACCCCACCATAATTTCGGAAATTCAGAATCCTCTACCGGTTCGTGTTACACAGTTTATATTGATACTTGTTTTTCGCTATATCTATCCAGGGGCGGAACGTAGCCCAGTGGTACAGCGCTCGTTCGCTGTGCGGTCGGTTTGAGATCGATCCACGTCGGTGGGCCCATTGGGCTATTTCTCGTTCCAGCCAGTGCACCACGATTGGTATACAAAAGCCCGTGGTATGTACTACCCTGTCTGTGGGATGGTGCATATAAAAGATCCCTTGCTGCTAATCGAAAGGAGTAGCCCATGAAGTGGCGACAGCGGGTTACCTCTCTCATTATCTGTGTGGTCCTTAACCATATGTTTGACGCCATATAACCGTAAATAAAATGTGTTGAGTGCGTCGTTAAATAAAACATTTCTTTCTTTCTATATCTATCCATGTTTTTCACTATTTATAAATTTTAGAATTCAAAATCCATTTAAGAAATAGCATATAAACTTAACTGGCTTTTTTAAAATATACATGTAGAACTATCAATGGATCAGATCAATAGTTTGGGAAAATAAATATATCTGTGTACACATGTTCATGCATTTGTGAAATGACAATATATAATCCAAAAGTATCTGTTATGTCTTTCAATGAATGAAATTAGTATGGTTGTAAAATAAAGTGAACACTTTCATATTGGTAGCATAATTTTACTACTTATGCATATTTGAGGAAATGTAATCATTACTAGACATGATTACTGGACAATGTATTCGCAATCGTAATCGATTACTTTCAATTGTGTTGTAATCGCAATCATAATCAGGACATACTAAAGTGATCGTAATCGATTACTTTCAATTGTGTTGTAATCGCAATCATAATCAGGACATACTAAAGTCATCGTAATCGATTACTTTTATCATGTAATCTCCCCATTTCTGACACAAACACAGACACACACAAACACAGACACACAGACACAAATATATACATGTATATATATATATATATTATTTGTCTCATTTCTATTGTACGGCACCAAGCCTCATATAATTATTTATTCAGGACACTGTTTAAGTGGCACAAATTTCCTATTAGCATGCATTTTGCACCGACAGAATGATGCATACTGGCTAAAATTCACTAAATCCTCGCACTTTGCGATCTCGCAGGGAAATGCAAAAAAGTCATTTTGCTCAAGAGAATAAAAAATCCATGTGAATTAGACCGCTGGACTTGTTTTTTTATATAGAAAGCCGTTGTTCAATTATCTCTGTCTGTCTGTGTGTGTGTGTCTCTCTCTCTCTCTCTCTCTCTCTCTCTCTCTCTCTCTCTCTCTCTCTCTCTCTCTCTTCTCTCTGTTTCTCTTTCTCTCTCTCTGATCTCTCACGTTTGATATAAATATATAAATAAATAGATAAGTATACAGACCTTGAGAGGAATGTGTTATTAGAACAACGTTAATCATAATCATCTGCCATGTCCTATTAGGCTTCATGATTAACCGATGACACACAGTTCTAATGTTTAATCGGTAAGAATTCTATTACTGTCGTTTATGTTTAGAGTTATATCACCTGTCTGTAAACATCTCGTATTTGCTTTTCTCTGTAATTATATACCTATTTCTAGGCCATGAAACTGAATGTAGTCTCTGTTTAACGTGTCTTCAGTTAATACAACCTGAACTAGGAAGTACATATCTAACGTGTACGTACATCTGTACACAGTAATGTAACTCTGCCACACAAATTATCGCCGGGTGTATTCGTCGGAGAAGAAAAGAAACCGGTTAGCGGGTTTTGTATGGTTTTAAATTGATCAAATACAGGGTCGTGTCTGAAATTATGCTACACATAGAGGGGTTTTGGGGTCATAATACTAGTGCTTGTTGACGCGATACACAACTGTGTTCTTTATTAGCCACGGTATAAATTGTAATTTCAGTTTTATATTAAGGCAAAGCGGAGTAAAATATACAGCTGGAAAAAAACGAAAAGCGCTTCATGCTGTTTCAGTCATGAGGTTTGAATGTCTGTGAACTCTTCCCAAATATGTGGCATAGAAACCAGAACATGAGGTTGGGTTTTGGGGTTTTTTTGTTTTTTTTAATTTAGTAATTCTTTATCAATAAATAAGGACAGCAATCTCAACATTTTTAGGAGTGCTATTCGTTAAATTGATGAACATTTCATTACGTGTGTTACACAACTGTAAGTGACCCTAAGCAGGCCTTTTCCCCAGGATATTTTAAAAGGGCTTACATTTTCAGCACCTGTTTACACAAATCAAGCCAAAATAAGTGGGTTGAAAAGTTTTAAATTAGTGTTTGCCTTCAAACCAGCAAATCATGTTTTATTTTTTATTTTTTATTATTATTATTTTATTATATTATTTATTTATTTATTAACAAATAAGACATTAAAGTGCTTACTTGCACACCTAAGGAGTAGCGGTCCGCTACGCTATATGGCTCGGGGGGGGGGGGGGGGGGGGAACCCCTGCTTAAGGGTGGAACTGCAGGTTACCCTAGACGGTTGTGGATGGTAAATTGTGTCTACTGTCGACCTCTAACGAGATTTACAGAGTACGCTTTACTTTTTTTCTAGGTGTATATTTAAAAATGATATCATCGAAAACAATACACTAGTTCTTTGATGATGATGATAACTAGTTTAACGTGCCCATATACCACTAGGGTTTCGAACTCGCCCATCCCGAGTCCGACCTCCGATAAGATCGGTGGCCTGACTCGGGATGGAGGGGGGGGGGGGGTTCAAAATGGGCAGAATTTTGAAAATAGCAATTAGTAAAAAAGTTAATAGAATAAATAAAAAAAATAAAAAGATTACAAGCCAAAAATAAAAAGAATTGACTGCTCGGCCGAATATTTATATAATTTAGAGCATTTTAGAAGGACAGTCCAAAATTAAATAAGAGAAAGAAGAGAGGATCGGACTATTTAATAATATTTAAAAAAAAAAAGAAAGAAGTAATTTCGACATAAAATTTTGAACGCAGATCTAAAAGTTTAAAGTCCGATCCATATGTCCACGCGAGTGGCCTCGTTAAGGCCGTTTGGGTGCACAGCTTAAAGGGACGAGATGGTTTGCATCCCGTCAAGAAAACCCCTGGATTGACTGTCGATGGACGTTGAAGGTGTAGTGCTGTGCTGAAATACAGATCTTGAGAAGCCGGATCCGTCTGAACGAGAGAGAGTATCAGACTAGGGTATAGTCCAGTCGTCATGGTTTGGTACAGTGGTGCGGACGGGCCCGACTCCGGAGGATACGAGATGGTATCACTATAAAGCAAGGTAAAGTCTAGAAAAAGAGACATGTAGAGACTAAACGCGAACAACCGTGGCGTTCTGCAGAATGGCCGTCATACGAGTCACGAAAAAAACCAAGTCGACAGTCAGACGGAGAAATGACGTGGAGGCAAGGAATCTCGCTAAAAAAGAATCCAACCTGGTGGTGCAGGCTGTCGAAACGAGAAGCGTTCCAGCGTTCAATCAGTTCCAATGGCCGCATACATCCCAGTAGAAAACTTCATTTCGCTGACAAAAACAATGAAACGAAGGACCCCCAAGTCGAGCACACGAAAGCACGTGCAGTGTGCACACGCGAAACAACACGTCTTACCGCGTGGAGCTCCAGACTGGGAATGCTAGTTCTTTTAACTGGTGTTGAAGAGCGGACTTTGCCTAATAGTTAGACGGCTCAATCTGTGAGGGGATCGATCAATGTTTGTATACTCATCGGTTTAAAAAAAGGAATGAACATTGTATTTTGACGGTGCAGTTAAAATTACGGCTACGTCATCTTATGCTTATATTGAGACTGGCGTAAATATGATTTTATATTGGGGGTGAGACACCCATAAATATATAATATGGAGGGGAAAATATGTGACTGACAAACTAAAATTAAAAAAATAATAAAACAAACTCGTCGCTCCTCTTTTTCTTTTTCTCTCGCCCCCCCCCCCTCTCTCCCTCTCTCTCTCTCTCTCTCTCTCTCTCTCTCTCTCTCTCTCTCTGTGCTATGTCTGCTTATAAAGTTTGTGTTGAGTAACAACACCACTAGAGCACATCGACGTATTAATCATCGGCTGTTAGATGTCAAACATTTTATGATTTTGACATATAGTCTTAGAAAGGAAACCCGCTACATTTTTCCATTAGTAGCAATTGTTATTTATATAAGCACAAGCTCACAGACAAGATAGTGCATACTACAGTCTTTGATATGGTGCACTGGCTGGACAGAAAAATAGACCAATGGGCCCACCGACGGGGATCGACCCTAGGTCGACTGTGCGTCAGGCGAGCGCTTTAACACTAGGCTACATCCCGTCCCTAGTTCTTCTTATCTGTATTTGTTTGTTTCTCTCTGCCTCTCTTCTTTCTTTGAAATTCTGTGTGTTTATGCTTTTCATTACTAAATGTCTTTTGTTTATTTAAAGGGTAGGCGAGATTCCTGCGCTAAACTAGCAGCTAATCTGAAATACAAAGCCACCAACACATTCAAACTCGCATCTCAGCACAACGGAGAGCACATAGGGTATGTTAGGTGCACGTCTATAGGACTGCCACTGCTTAGGAATTTGTAGGAGAATACAGCCTAGGAGCACTGCCATTGCCAAGGCTGGTTGACAAATACGAACTTCAGCTACATGTCAGAGCTCAGTGGATACAGAGACTGATGTTATGACATGCACGCATGAAGCACTATCAAATATG
The DNA here is from genome assembly GCF_016097555.1 of Gigantopelta aegis. Classification (NCBI taxonomy): domain Eukaryota; kingdom Metazoa; phylum Mollusca; class Gastropoda; order Neomphalida; family Peltospiridae; genus Gigantopelta; species Gigantopelta aegis. Next base: position 22,768,546 of record NC_054713.1, on the reverse strand, counting down.
GTCACATTATCATGTTCTTGTGAATTAAAAAATGGAGAGGAAACCCACCTTCGATACATGTTATGCTCTCTCTCTCTCTCTCTCTCTCTCTCTCTCTCTCTCTCTCTCTCTCTCTCTCTCTCTCTCTCTCTCTCTCTTTGATATGCACTTCACCCAGATTCGAACACTTTCTCGGTGACACTTAAAGATGATTTTCTAAAAAGAAATTGTACGTTTTTTCCACATTTTATTTCCATTTTAAGCAGTGAAAGCATTTACAAATATTTATATATGTTACAATTGCAGTACAAAGCAAATAATTCAGCTAAACCAATAACTCACGCAAACACACACACACACACACACACACACACACACACACACACACATGCATGCACGCACGCACATACGCACATACTCCACCAACAACAAAAACAGTACATTTGTAATTTAGATATCTAAAAAAAAGTAACTAATAAAAACAAAACAAAACAATAACAAAACACAAGCAACGAACCATGGCTCTAAAATGTAGAGCACAGATTAGCGATGTTCCAGGAGACTTTATTTCATTTTATTTGTTTGGTTTTTTTTTTCAATCTGGGTCTGTAAACACCCAACGTGCACCCAAGACAAGTATAGCCCCAGATAGCAGTATAGCATATCTTGATGACATTTGTAATCATTTTAGTTGACTTTAAAGTTTAGTTTAGTTAAAGGGACATTCCTGAGTTTGCTACATTGTTTCCGACTAATAAAATAGTTCTACGAGTAAACTTACATATTAAATACATTTTCTGGTTTAGAATATCAGTGTCTGTATATTCAATGTGTTGCTGGTCATCTTAATATTTGTAAGAAGCCCAAAATGGATTTTGTCTTCAAATAATTTCGTGCGTACGAAAAAATTATATTTTTGGAAATAAAATGAAATTTAACCTAGTACAAATATTAGAACGATCAGAAACACATTTAATATACAGCCACTAATATTTTATGCAGAAAAGTATATTTGATATGTAATTACAATCGTTAAAAAGTCTTTGGTAGTCAATAACATCTTAAAAAGTGCAGCAAACTCAGGAATGTCCCTTTAAATTTTTAATTGAATTTTATTTTGGAGTGACAAACGGAAGCTGAACACTGAATAACGACTGATTAGCGCTAGACCGTATTAAAATTTGAAGAGCTCTTTGGTTCGCAAAACTGGAAAACTATGGGGCAGTGAAAGTACAAGACCAACAATCGTACATAGAAAAGTATAACAAAACAAAAGAAAATAAATCTTCACAGCCATATACTTCATAACAATTGGTGATAGTGTAGTTATATTAATACTGATAAAAGAAACTTTATATCAATGTTTTTGTTATTAAATGAATTATGAATTTATTTTTGAAAAACCACACACAAAAACATTATAAATGTAGAATAATGAAATTTACATTTGAACTACGGCTAACGGATGTCAGACTGTATGACATACGATCCTAGCTTTATAAAATAAAACTATTGAGGTAGAGACGATGCATGCTTTGTATGAATGTAAGAAGAAATCAGTTCCCGCAGACATGCTTATTATTCTTGAATACAACGAGGTGTTTCACATGTACTTTCACAGGCCACCTCAAGTAGAACAACAAGGAGTGTTTCACAGAGAGGGTATCACTAATATCATCTGGTGCACCAGTCATGGAACACTGGATAGCACGGAATACACTCAAAATAGATCTAGCCACTCAGCTGGAAGGATCCTACATAACAACCCATGGGTCCAGGCCACCTCAAGTAGATCTTAACCGCATTTATCTCCCTAAAATACATACCATACAGTTAAAAGTTGCTTTGTTTAACGACATCAATAGGGCACAATCATCGGCTATTGGGTGTGAAACATTTGGTAATTTTGATACATAGTCTTAGAGAGGAAATCTGATATATTTGTCTATCAGTAGCAAGTGATATTTTATATGCACCATGCTACAAAAAAGATAGCACATACCACGGCCTTTGGTATACCAGTCGTCGTGCACTGGCTAGAACGAGAAATAGCCCAATGGGTCCACCGACTGGGATCAATACCAGACCGACCCCGCATCAAGTGAGCGCTGTACTACTGGGCTACGTCCCGCCTCCATATCGATCATAGTCTGAATGAGCACATAATTATGCAGCTGGCCTGTGAACGTTATCTCATGTGACATACTTTAGGATCAGCTCTTCACGTATTTATAAAAACACATTGATATGTATTATAATTATAGAAAAAGCTAACTGAAAGTCGATATTTTTGCAAATCATTTTGCAAATGTGTTAGTAAATTAAGGTTAAGCTCGCCTTCTTTTTTTGAGTCCATTAAATATTTAATAATGACTAACTCCTGATATCCATTGTTTAGTGTGGTTAAAGGTACATGGTTTATTATCTACCTACAAGTTTATGTATGTACAGGCATCATACAGTCTCATTAAATATTGAATAATGACTAACTCCTGATATCCATTGATTAGTGTGGTTAAAGGTAATGGTTCATTATCTACCTACAAGTTTATGTATGTACAGGCATCATATCGTCTCATTAAATCGCAATTATCGTGAAAATATTGATTACTGTATTAAAATATAATACGTCTTGTTCATATCATTACACAATATATACTGATAGAAAGAAATAAAGAATCACACAGATAGCAACAAGAAATACTGACTGCATCAAAAATCAATTCATGTTGTCAGAAGTTGACTGGGAATATATAGGCAGCTCATTCAACACTACAGACATTCAATCCCACATTACAACTTGGTATGAAATACAGACATTACTACGCTAGTAGTGAATTAAATATGGTGTACAATTTGATGTGTTCCCTTATTTCTTTCCATCAGTATATGTGTAACTCATAATACTGCTAAAAATTTGTTTTGTTTAACGACACCCCTAGTGCACATTGATACATTCAGCATCAAGCATTTCTGACACATTGTATTGGAGGCAAGTCTCTACATTTTTCAATTAGCAGCCAGGCGTCTTTTATATTCACTTTTCCCGTAGACAGGACAACACATGACACGGAATTTAACATGCCAGTGGTGGGACAAAGGGACAGCTCTACGTTTGGTAGGTGATGGATTCGAATCCCATCACTAGGTCCACCCCAGAGTGATTTTTAACGGGTCACTGGGGATATTATGTAAGACAACTAAGCGTAATTTTCTTTTGCTAACTACTAACCTTAAATCATTTCATTTGTAGTTATTTTCGTGCTTATATCGATATAAAGTCAGTACGCTGTCCTGGACACACGCCACAGCTATATTGACAATAAACAATGTTCCAGATGGAACATCAATGACCCCTGTAGTTTGTGGGCTTGTTTAGGAAAAATTAGTCCCAATCCCAATTTTTTTTTTTTATTTTTTTTTTTTTTTAAATCCAAGATGCCAGTTCTCAGGTGGTGAATGACAAAAATGGCAACATTGGTTTAAAAAAAAATAAAAAATCGAAAATGATCGATGTAAAGGTATTTGACGTTAAACAGGATTGTTGTGATATTACAGCGGGAATATTTGTCTACATACATTGGTCTCTGACTGTAATAGGGTTAATAACCGTCTAAATGTCCGTCTAGCTCTCTTAGAAAGAAAGAAATGTTTTATTTAACGACGCACTCAACACATTTTATTTACGGTTATATGGCGTCAGACATATCATTAAGGACCACACAGATTTTGAGAGGAAACCCGCTGTCGCCACTACATGGGCTACTCTTCCGATTAGCAGCAAGGAATCTTTTATTTGCGCTTCCCACAGGCAGGATAGCACAAACCATGGCCTCTGTTGAACCAGTTATGGATTACTGGTCGGTGCAAGTGGTTTACACCTACCCATTGAGCCTTGCGGAGCACTCACTCAGGATTTGGAGTCGGTATCTGGATTAAAAGTCTAAGTCTCTTAGAGTCAGAGTACTCGGGCTATAGCGAGACGTGCGGTACAATTGTAAATAGACAAACATGGAGGAATTTACTTTTAAAGGCTAGAAAGATTAGCACAATAAAAAATTATAGTAATAGCTATCAAAGATGAAAAGAAATCGAAACAGGTTTAGGGCAAACAGAGAACGAAAAAACGGACAGTTACATCTGAGATTTTTATTTTTTATATAAGCCTGTTTATAATCAGTATGGACCCGAGTTCTTTACAGAAACATATACAATGATATCGCTGATCTTTGAGAAGAACTTGCAAAGCTGACGTTACTATTAGTACTAATGTTGGCATTTCAGAAGTTGCCAGGGACGATCGTTACGTAAGTGCAGCAAGTCTGACACTTAAAGATGGGGAGAGGATGGTGAGATTGGTTTGTTGAAAATTCTACGATGTAAAACCTCATGTAAAAACGACAGTGAAAGCGGTTAGTCGGACACAAATGTCTTACTAAAAGTGGGTTTAAGAGAGGTTTAGCTAGGCTAGCAGAACTCGTTGTACACCGACCTACTCAGTCGCCCGACCAATGGGTACATCGCTGGTATCACCTACATAGAACTATTCAACAAACTTCAGAATACAGAACACGATCCTGCACTGTTGCAACTGAGTCTGTCTTCTCATCCCCTCCTGTGGCTCCATGTGCTTCGTCTGTGTTTTCATCAAATTCCACCTCAGTGTAAATGAGTCCTGGTGAAACCTTAGGGATGTTCGGCTTATTTCCAGACTTCTTCGGTTTCCGAACTTCAGTGTAGACATCACCGGTTATCTCAGACTCAGGATCTTGACCTTTGGATTCCGAACTCTTCCCTCCGGACTTCTTGTGTTTGTTTACCACGGCGTACACATCACCAGAAGGTTTAGACTTCAAAGACGGTTTCGTCTTTTTAGTTTTGTCAACCACAGCATACAGCTCATTAACGTGCATAACTGGCATGGCGGCTTCATTCACAGATTTGGCCGGTTTCTTGTTTTTGTTAACCTTGGCGTACATGTTTGACACGTCATCGTGGTCAGATTCTGGTTGGAAGTCACCATGGTTACTTGTACTAGGTGGCTTTGGTTTTAGGGCGACCTGCGGTTTCCGAGTAATGCCTCTTGCTTCGTCATCAATAGATGCATAGTCGTCTGATGGTGAGCGAACCGTCTCGTTGCCAGTCTGGTTTGGGTCTGCTGAAACTCCTGAATGTCTTCCAGATGATTTGGTGTTCTGGTATTTGTAAGGATCCGCGTCCATGTTGCAATAGTCTCCATCGTTGTCCGGATTATGACAATGTTTCTTGTTGTGTCTCCTGCATGAATGAAATATAATATATTAGGTGATTATTTCACAACATTTTAAAGTATTTCATGGGTGTTGTTGTTCTTCTTCTTCATCTTCATCTTCTTTGTTTGAGAAGGTTTGTTTGATTTTGTTGTTTTTTGCTCTGGGTTTGTGTTTAATATTTGTTTGTCTGTTGCTGTTTTTTTTGTGTTTTTTGTGTGTTGTTTTTTTCTTTTTGTTTTCTTGGTTTTTTCTTCGTTTTTATTTTTTTTATTTTTTTATTTTTTAATCTTTTTTTGGGGGGAGGGGTGGGGGTGGGGGTGGGCAAGAGTGTTTGTTGTTATTTTGGTTTCTTTTTTGATGTGGTGTGGGAGCTCCTTTTTCATGCATAATATGAAAGTGTGGTATTTACAGTAATTGTTGAGCTGATATTTCACACACACACACACACACACACACACACACACACACACACACACACATATATATATACATATACATACACATACACATACATATATATATATATATATATATATATATATCTCGAAATGTACATTGAATAGTATATTCATTTGTACAATTTAATATATGCTATGTCACAAACTATCAAATGTATCTCAAGTCAGACGTTAAAATATTAGAAAAACGGTGAAATGTATTTCATTTAGTGCGAGTATCTAATTCTACCTGTTTCACTGAATAAACTTTGTATTGTTTTCATAGCTCACAATATTCCATACCGATGCATATATTAAAATAAAACTATTACTTCAATTTAAAAATGTATTAGAATTACAAAATACAACATCCTTTTACAAGTCATACTAAGTAATATTAGCTGACGTGAAAACTATCAAATGATGCCAATTAATGTTTTTTTTTTTTTTTTGCATTTCTTTAAATTAGATTGCATACTAAATTCTTGGTTAGATATTAAACACTACCAAATCAGACTTCCTTGGCCAGCTCTGAACCCGACCTTTCACTCAAACAAGTCTGGAATATCATGGGGTGACGTCTCAAACAACGCACATGTCAGCCGACCAATTTGGCCGAGTTGGGAGTTGGGCCAGGATCCCCCAAAATCCGATTAGACGCTTGTTAAAGAGCATGCCTCACCGGATCCATGCATGTTTGACAAATTTCGGGGTTTCACCCGTTATTAACCCTGTAGCAAAAACGTCAAATTCACCCTCTCTACCTTTGGTCAATTTGTGTTTCATCTGGCCATGTTAAACTTCCAGACATGAGCATTTCACCCTGATGTACTGTCTTGTAAAATTGTAATAATTCCTATAATGATATATAGTAAAAAATATGCTATATTTTGAATACCCACTACTTATTTTGAACAGTACATCTATACTAATGCAATATTCTAATATTAGTTACGTTACAGCCACTTCTACTTAACAAAACACACACAATCAACTTCATATTAAGTATATAATTTAAATCAACACTGAATTATGTTCTGGGCATTTGTCAACTGCTCGTAACATCTACGATTCCAATAACAAAAACATAATACAAATAATGCTACAATGCATTTTGCTTACCTTTTGACCAAGACGACAACGACGATGACCACTACGGCAATTACCACTACAGCACCGACACCACCTGCTACAGCTGGAACTAAATTATTCAACCATATTATGCTAATAATTCAAATGTTACAATTTGCATATAGCGCCTTACAATAGACAGTAGTTGTGACAATTGATAACATAATGTAATATTTTAGGGTTGTCACAGAAGTTGAAAACGTTGGATGTGAGGCAGTGTTTGTTGGCATGTTACCTGGATAATTACAAACATGCAATTTGGCACACTGTGTTACGAAATGTTATATATGATGTCAACTTGTTTAAGTTTGCCTAACGATTTGTTTTATTTATGAAGCATGCAATAAAAAAAATTCTACTGTCATCTACTCCACCCCCATGAGTTTTAACGATAATATTATGATAAATATCATGAATACTAAACACATACGTTTTCAGTGTCAGTCTTTGTCAGTATCATTGGTACAACTTCAGTGTACATTATTATTATACCCTCTAATACAGCGTTGCATACCTTTATTACCAGAAACAAATGAATCAAAACAAAACAACACACATTCAGTATGTTTGTAATTATAACGATATCATCACTTACAGTATTTCTGGGATGGTGGTATTTTATGTTCAAACACTACAAAGCAGACGCACAAACGCACGTACCACACACACATAACTGTGTGTGCGTGTGCGCGTAGATTGTGGCGATAATCTAACATACATCTTAAAAATATATACTATAAAAGTAATATATGAACCACATTAATCTAAATGGTGTATGACAAAATTACCAAAGGGAAACTTTTTCCAGTGACTAACAAATGTGGCATTTACTGGTCTGAGTTGATGAATGCAATACCTTTGACAACATGGTGTTATATGGGCTATGCATTTTGCATTACATTTTTTGTACATTTTATTTTATGCTATACTGGTATTTATTTGTTTATTTATTGTTTGTGTTATGTCCACTGGGGTGTTGTTTTGTAGACTATTATACTATTCAGTACCTGGAAAATCTTCTGCGCCTGACTGTCTGTTCGTCTTCAATCCATAAACTGTCGTATCTGATATCGTGGACTTGGTTGGCTCTGTTGGCTGTGAAACTGTCACATCTGACTTGGTTGATTCTGATCGTGTTGAACCTGGTGTTGTGGATCTCTGTGAGGTGGTTTTGTCTTCTGACTTGGTTGATTCTAATCGTGTTGAATCTGGTGTTGTGGATCTCTGTGAGGTGGTTTTGTCGTCTGACTTGGTTGATTCTAATCGTGTTGAACCTGGTGTTGTGGATCTCTGTGAGGTGGTTTTATCGTCTGACTGGGTTGATCTCGTCATCGATCTACCGTCTGGCGAATAACACTGAAGAGTCAACGAACCTACAGACACGAAAAAAATGATAGGGGGAAAAGAGCAACACCATCAAACAAACAAAGAAACAACAAACAAACAAACAAAAACAAACAAACAAACACAAAAAGAAACAAACAGACATCCACTGATCCCACCATCCAAACCCCTCCCCCCAAAAAACAACAACAACAACAACAAACAAAGAAACAAACACACAAACAAACAATTCCACAAGAAACAAACCAAGCAAACAAACAAAAAAGCTCCACCAACTGACCAAACCGAACTACATTTAAACAAGAACAAAAATGCTTAAAAGTGAACTACTCGGATGAGTGAACAAATCAGTTTTTGAGACCTCACAATATATCCCTTGACTTTTAACCAGAAATTTTGCTTGTGCGCTGTCTTAAGTTTCACCAAAATATCGCACCTTTCAAATACTTTATAAACCTGTTTATTAATATATTATATACCGATATATTCAATTATTTTATTGTTATGCTGACCACGGGCATTTATAATATCGGTTTTTTATATTTTTTTGTGAAATTTTGTGAATATTTATGGGATATTGGACTAATTTACATTTTGTATGGTGTTTGTGTCCCGAGTGAAATAGTCCTCAGTAATTTCGAGCTTTTATTTAGGGAAGGAACTATTTTATTTAACGACGCACTCAACACATTTTATTTACGGTTATATGGCGTCGGCAAGCTTTAGGGAGTGACAAATGAGACTTGTTACACGAGGAGCATAGACATGGTGCGGGGTGGTGGCGAGTTTAATATCAAATTCATTACTCATAATTCATCTCGATTTATATCACTCAACTTGTTTGGTTGGGATTCATGGAAGGTCGTAGTAAGATAATCGATACTATGTTGCAAGATATGTTTTTTGGGTTTTTTTTAACCATATGTATAAAAATAAAGGTTTCCATTTTGTATTTCTAAAACAGCTGGCTAATCATTTGAACAACTGGTCCCAAAATATATCAATAGACGAGTTCTTTTATATATGGCCTTATATACAATAAAAGAATTGAATTGATATAAAGGTAATGTTCGTTTTGTTTGGTTTTATTATTATTATTATTATTATTATTATTATTATTATTATTATCATCATCATCATTATTATTTGTTTGTTTGGTGGGGTTTTTGCCTATATTAAGAGCGATGACAAGCTATACAAATTGCAAAAAACAAATGCTGTCTTTTCGGTAAGTTTATTTATTTTAGAGGGACTGTTCTGAGTTTGCTGCCATTATGAATTAGTGACATCGATAAATTCACACAGAAATGTCATACAATTTTTATAGTTACAAACAATACAACTTATTACGTTCAAATCACACACAACTCGGTTTCTAACGTCCTTTTCGTGCCCTGTTTCACGTAATGACGTCGCATTTGATGTAATGACGTAATTTTCTAAAGTTTATCGAACGCTAACATTCTGTAGATAATTTCAAAAAACGTCCAAAGTTTACGTTTCTGACTAGCAGTTATACCGGGTATATATTTACAAGTGTTTGGCATCTATTTCACATAATCATAAAACAGGGTGTATTTAAGGACAACCCTTGCCCCCCCCAAAAAAAAAAAAAATAAAATAAAAATAAAACCCTTGAAATATGTGTATTTCTGACTATATTTATTGTACTGTAACAGTAATAAGAATTATGGCCGAGTTGTAAATTTACGGTTACGTCCAAAACTAGGATTACGATGTTTTGTGAAATTGGACACTGTTTTTAAGTGACGTCGTCCAATCAGAATACAGTAAATTGTATAACGGCGGAAAGTTTGTAATGCAGTAGGCTAAACGAAATACATTGACTAAACAGAAATAGATATTATAAAATAAAAAACGCATTATATATACAACAGTGGGGCGGTATATAGCTCAGTCGGTTGAGTGCTTGCGTCGTAGGATCGAACCACCTCAGTGGAACCATTCAACTGATTGCTTTTTTCTCGTTCCAACAGTGCCCCACAATTGGTCAAAGGCCATGGTATATGCTTTCCTATTAGCGGAAAAGTGCATATAAAAGATCCCTTGCTGCTGACAGAAAAATGTAGCGGGTTTCCTCTGAAGATTACGTGTCAGAATTACCAAATGTTTGACGTCCAATAGCCGATGATTAATTAATCAATGTGCTCTAGTGGTGTAGTTAAACAAAACAAACTTTAACTTGTATATATACAATAGTAGTCGTTAAAAATGCTGTGCTTGTCGGGAACATGTTACAACAGCAGACAACTCAAGACAGACTATTTAATGTGTGCGTGCTTGAACCTTAATTGGATATAAACACGAAAATAAGTTGAAATGAAATGAAATAAAATGATCAATCCTTATTGCAAGACTCAGCATATGATTGCATATAGTCATACATAAGTAGGAATAAATAAATACATATACATTGTAAACATCTACACACACACACCCACACACACACCACACACACAGATGCATACACATGCACGCACACACGTCAGTGGTTGGATGTAGCTCAGTTTGAGGATATTATTGTTGTCACGTGCCCGCTTCAATCGTGCTCCACGACTGTCATATCAGAATTCACGGTATAATATGCCGCTTTGTCTGTAGAAAAGTGATCACTGATGCTAATATATATTAAATTTTGTTAGGAGCAAGATTCTCTTCAAGACGATGTGTCGTAATTATACGTTATTTACACAAAATATAACATGTTGTGGTGTCACTAAATAAAAGTTAATTTCATTTATAACCGCATGACCTTGTATCTGACGTCGAAATCCTATATTTAGCGAGCTCCAACACCAAACTTACACTGTGAGAAGGGAGCGGGATGTAGCCCACTGGTAAAGTGCTCGTCTGTTGCGCGATCGGTCTAGGATTGATCCCCAGCAATGGGCCCCAATGGGTTATTTGTCGTTCCAGACAGTGCACCACGACTGGTATATCAAAGGCTGTGGTAGGTGCTATTCCTTCTGTGGGATGGTGCACATAAAATATCACTTACTACTAATAGAAACATTTAGCAAGTATATGTCGACATTACCAAATGTTTGACATCCAATAGCCAATGATAAATAAAATCAAGGTGCTCTAGTGGTGTCGTTAAACAAAACAAACTTTAACTTTAACATCGTGAGAAATGGATGCTATTTCATTGTTTTCCAATACGATTTTTATGTCAATGAGTGATGTGTGAAAACAATATTTTCACGAATTGCGAAGCATTCAATGGAAATATGTTTTTACACATCATATATATTATATACATCTTTCCTAATTTTATCTATCGAAAACATGTAACGCCATATTATATGATATATTTGCAGATCATTTACTTGACCATGGACTTTTTAAAACAAATATGAATATTATCTTTGTTTAACTATTAAATTAACACATATTTAATAATATTGTGGTGCAAACATACCTGACAAAGCGATCGTTAAAAACACACACACAAACAAAACTTGAATCGAACTGGAAGTTAAACTTTAATTTACACTCAACGATAGATGTGTCACTATTATTTAGCTTCATACTCCGTATTCAATCAGTTTTAGATAGTTTACAGTAATTAAATTTAATATCCATTTTTTTTTTATAAATACATTTCTCTAAATTACATTGTTTTTCTATTTTGCATATGTATTGGTAATCATCAAGTTAAAAAATAGACGAACCAAGCAATATTGACCTCAATAATTAAAATACACTTAAAAGATGTCTTTTCATCGAATATCTCTTTTATGGTTTCTGTAGACATATATATTTCATAGCTATCTTTTAACTACGTCGTCGGCAAATAAAAATAATTCGTTATACATTTAGATTTCTACAAGCAAGCGTCATAAAATATATCTAGAAAAACACATTCATACACACGCATTCACAAATACACAAATAGACTGACACTATACACATACATTCTAAATGAAGTATTTATACCTCCGCCTCCTTTACTGTAGATGTTTAGACAGTAAGTTTTTTTTATGGGCACATTGCTTGTTTGCAGCTCAATCAAATTACTAGCTTGAGTAATATTACGTACAATATGTTCTCCATACCCGACTGAATTGTTCTCATTTACACAACTATAAGTCATCTGTGTGTCTATAGTCAGTGTTGATTTACAGTTCACGTCTGGAAGTTGGACCGGAATTATACTAATCTGCATGTGTTGTGATGCGTGAAGAGAGCAGTTGCAGATGTTTTCTGTGTTGACTGGTACGAACACGTCAAGAAGTAGTCTGGTAACACCTTCGATGGCTTCATCTTTACACATATGTGCGACTAAAACAAATATTACAATAATAACAAAACAAAAAATAATAATCATAATAAGGACAACAATTATTATGATTACTATTATTATCATAATCAATATCATTATCATTAATATCATTATTAACGATTAAAACAATATAACAATAACACTACATTTAATTTGAATAAATAAAATACGTTTATAAATCTACAAAATTACAGAGTACATGCAGACTAGTAGTGACAGTTTTATGTTTTGTTTTAGTGTCGAAGCTCGTACAAACTACACTGTAATGACGCAACCGCCAAGTATTCACGCCAGTTTTGTAATAAATATTACAATAGTAGTTGCTGATACACTACAATCGCAACTGACATTGCAACAACACCCGCTATTGTAATAAATGTTAAACTATCTTGTCTAGATAATGTATCTACATGTATTCGTGGTGAAAGATAATTTCCAGGCATACATTTTGTTTTTAAAAAATTACACCCATGAGAACATGTCAATCGATTTGAATAAAAACTTCCTCAACTTACCTTAATAGGGCAGGAAGTAGCCCAGTTAAGGTAAAGCACATGACTTGACCCTAGGTGGACATTTGGTATAATTTCCGCCCGCAAACCCCCCCCCCCCCCCACCCGTAACAATATTTGTTAGAATTAGTGTATGTTTAGGGTTAGGGTTAGTTATATACAATACCTTTTAAAACATTTTGTTCTATAAAAGCAACATAATGTCTATATTTCGTAATCTAGTATCACTACGTTTTGCCTTTGAAAAATTAGAGATTTTGACTATTATGTGTAAAATGTCCTCCACTAGGGTGCTTTTGGTGCGGGCGGAACATTTTCCGACCTGTAAATGGGAAATTAGGAGTAGCCTCTGCGGCGGCAGTGGATTTCATGTTGCATTCTATATAGCTTTTTTCCTTCCGTTCGTGTTTTGTTAATTCCATCAAAGTTCATCTTAAAATTGACGCATGTTCATCCTAATTTTGTTAAATGTTCTAAACATTTTATCCCAGAGGCTCTTATAACGGCCAATGTTTCAATACTGATTAATTGAAAAACAAAATTGATTTCGCTATCGGAATATATAACACGAATTACCTAAGATCGTTTTCAAATTTATTTTATTGTTATATATTATTTCAAACAAATAAATAATTATGAAAAGAATATTACAAAAGCAGTAGAAGTGACATCGTGTTCGCAACCACTAACATGGTATATTTAGACGAGATGGGAAATTAGGTTCCAGTGAAAAACGGTTTCATGGTAAGGAACAATTAAATGCTGTTCCACAGTAGATCTATCTTGGTATATGTTTCAACAGTCAAATCAGTTTAGTACAAATAACTAGACATTTAGCAATCAAAGGTAATAGGGCATATATAGAGGTCTTGAAAACAATGTCACAGAATATCTTCATTTCATATTTTCTTTAATATATTTGATACACAGATTTTATCTATTTTGTTGTATGGGTCTGAACTATGGGGTTTTCATCAGTTTGAATGTATAGAAAGACTACAATACATGACTTGTAAACATTTCTTAAATGTAAGTAAATGTGCCCCTAATGCTATGGTATATTAGGAATGGGGAATGTGGAAGATATTTGATATCTTGCAATTCTCTAATTAGATGTATACAATATTGGATACAATTGACGCAAATGCCAAACTTTAGATATCCACATAACGCATACAAAGTGCAGGACGATATACACGGGCTACTGCTACTAAGTAAACGTTATTTTCTCTAGGGTTTGGATATGTGTAGATTGTTTAGGATGTGAGAGATGTGACATTATTTTTATTTGAATTTAAACAAAGAATTAAGGATATGTATTACAAAAATTAACTGTAGTAGCAGATATGAAATATATTTTAAATATAACGTAAGTATTTAGGGCCAAAATTATATCTTACATGTCCTGTGCTTGATTTGTATAAGAGAGAGATAGCACGTATCAAAACGGGTGGAGTTGGATTAGCAGTCGATGAGGGAAGATATATCGGTATAAATAAAATAGAAAGAACTTGTACATTATGTAATAGAAAAGTAGTAGACAATGAATTTCATTTTATTATAAATTGTTCACTGCACGACACATTAACAACTATGTATATTCCTAGAAAGTATTACACTACCAGATCCTTTTATATATTTACTAACTTAATGGCAATAAGGAATGAAGATGTTTTAAAAAGTTTAGGAATCTATATTGTAAAAGCATTAAAGCGTAGAGAAGAGGTAATTGCATTACGTAAACTGAACCATCATGTGTTAAGGAAGATACTTGATTTATAACGACATGTATCATGTATGTATAATTATATGATAACTTGAAAATGCTGTCACATGCACCAGGGGCCAGTTGTTCAAAGAATGGTTAAGCTGACCATGGGCTTGTATAAATATTTATTTTGTGGATATTGTTTGGAAATGTAATATGCAATAATAAATGTTTCTATTTTGTTTTATTGCCCAAACAGCTGGCTAATCGTTTGAACAATTGGTCGCAAATTGTCAATTATATGAGTTCTTGTATATATTGGCTTATGGACTTATATACAATAACGAATTGTGTTACATACCTGTGAGAGATAGCGGAGTTTAATAACAAAATCGTACGTCTCATTGTGAGATACCGGTTTCCTTGACAAAGCTGGGATATAAACGCTAACGCATTTGGCCCAGAAAACATTATGGCATAATGGGGTCAACACAGGTAAATGCCGAAAAATTATAGTAATAGTAATTCATTCATAACATTCCTTTGAAAGTCGCGTACACAAATTGAAAATGGTACACGTACTGTAGGTCTTTGATTTTAAATAGCGTTCAACACTATATTAACTTTTGTAGCAAACCTTAATGTGTGTAGGACTGTATCCTAAAATATATTTTATTATTTTTCAATAATTAATGTCCGTTTATACTCCAAAACATATTTTACCGAAGCGGGCATTAACCGAAGGCGATATTGAAAAGCTGTGGGATTTTTTTTTTTTCGTAAACTTTATTTTTTTCTAGTCCCTTACATACAAACACATAGCCCATGTGGAGTTGTTCAAGACAGTATCATACATACAAGCAACATGAAGGCTAACGCAAAACCCCTGAAGGAAGAAATGTATATTATACATATATAATATTGTGTACCATTTTACACAAAATTATGCTACAGGGCCATTTTGACAATAAAATAATTAACTAGTGTGCAAAGGGACGTCATAACTAAATAAAATGAATAAATATTGTAACAAGTGGACGTTTAGTAATTGTTAATGTTGTTGTTTGATGACGAAGTCTCCATTACGGGCCTTCACGGTTATTTGACGGACCGCAGACTAGCGGCTCAGAGATCGTTTTTCAAAGAAAATATTGAAATATTCTTTGTCATTATTGCTCTTACTATTTAAGAAATAGTATAGAATTTTTATGTAATCGAATGATATATCTGTCACTACCTTTCGTTAACGTGTTTACCATTTCTAGCCAGTTGAAACAGTGAAAATAGCGCAGTTTTATTGTCATGGAAGCCGCCATGTTTGAATTTTACATATGAACGATTTTCAGCCAGTTGCTATATTAATTAGGTTGTAAACGGACTATTGTTTAGATAATTTAGGATATTATTTAAATATGCTAGCGTATAGTAGTTATTAGAAAAATAGTGGTTTCCTTAAATATTAATTTATTGTATTTATTAATTTCTAATTTCCGGCATTTATGACTTAGTGCTATTTTTAACTTGACATTATTTGCCTTATAGTGTGCGCTATTTATAACATGACCTTCTTCGCTATATTGGAGGGATCGTTATTTTTATCGTGACCTTTATTACCTTATATGGAATATCCTATTTTATCCGACCTTTTTGCTCAAATAAGGGGTTGGTACGGGGTATAAAAAGCGCGACGTCATGACGGTTGGCGTTCAGTTTCTCGGACCATACAGATTATAAAGAAATAAAAACTAGAGCTCCAAAGGTAACAGCAAATAAAGAAATAAAGAAATGTTTTATTTAACGACGCACTCAAAACATTTTATTTACGGTTATATGGTTAAGGACCACACAGATTTTGAGAGGAAACCCGCTGTCGCCACTACATGGGCTACTCTTTCCGATTAGCAGCAAGGGATCTTTTATTTGCGTTTCCCACAGGCAGGATAGCACAAACCATGGCCTTTGTTGAACCAGTTATGGATCACTGGTCGGTGCAAGTGGTTTACACCTACCCATTGAGCCTTGCGGAGCACTCAGGATTTGGAGTCGGTATCTGGATTAAAAATCCCATGCCTCGACTGGGATCCGAACCCAGTACCTACCAGCCTTTAGTCCGATGGCCTAACCACGACGCAACCGAGGACGGTAGAAAATAAAGAAATACAGAAATATTATCACACAGATACAGCACATACACACAGAACAGATAAAGAAAAAGTATTTAAAGATTACAGACATAGATCACAGATTTTCACAGCGTTAGGTTCACGTTAAAGTTACGTCCCTCTCCTTGACGTAGTGACGGTTGACGAACTGAGTGACGGGGTAGGATAAAACTTAGAATTGTATAAATAAGTATAAATAAATGAACTATATAAGGTATTAGAAAGTTTATTAATGAAATCATAATTTAATTCTAAATACTAAATTGATGTATTTTGTGTAGTTAATATATTGTGACTATTATACTGCTGTTGTTAATATTATTAATTATTTACAAGAATACATTTCTTGAGTTTAACTCTACCTGACTTTGTTCTTCTTTCATTTAATTTCTTCATATTACAGGACAGTTACTGTAATAATTACTCTTTATTTATCTTGCACTTTGTGTGCCTCCCATCTACCAATTTGAGAATACATTTCTCAAATGTATTAAATTATTTTCTGTTGACAACCTGTGTTGTGAATTAAGGCCACTGTAAGTAAATAGATTAAAGAGATACAGATTTGAGAAGTAATGTACAGGAAAGAGATATAGATTAAAAATATATAGCACAGGAAAGAGACAAATAATACAGAATAAAGCGAGTACAAATATTGGGGAAAGAGTTTATATGTTACAGTGGCCACCGCTCGACATGAATCACACAACACCAGGCCTGGTGCTTATAAAATGTTTAACGTCTAGACTCGAAACTCTAATAGAGTCTGAGACACTAGTGTCATGACAACGCCATATAAATTGTATGCCTGTGACGTCATTAGAGATTGAGTCTGGACTCTAAAAGTTTGTATAAGCAATGGGGTCCAGGTATATCACCCAACATTCGCGTACACAAAGACGATGAGGATATTGTCACAATATTAAGGAATAAATAATTTAACATAATAAGAATGACTAATACCAAATATACTACTACTACTACTACTACTACTGCGAAACTACATACTAATACTCTTACTACTATACTACTACTATTAATACTACTAATAATATGTAACAAACAATAATATCAATATAATAAAAACACTCAAACCCCCCCCACTACCCCAAAAAAAAAAAACCCATCACAAAAAATAACAAAAAAAAACACAACAAACAAACAAAAAAACCCCAAACAACAACAAAAAAAACCCAACAAAAAACCCCCAACACAACCCAAAAAAACCAACAAAACACAACCAACAACAAAAACCAAAAAACACAAAAGCCCCCACCCCAGTACAAGCCACATTCATTCGTTTCCGCTTTCGCTTGCGCTATAGCGCTCTCGCACTCCTTCTCGTGTCATCTCTCTCACAGGTCCCTCCACTCTCTCCTCTCTCTCTCTCTCTCTCGCTCTCTCCTCTCTCTCCTCTCTAGCTCTCCTCTCTCTCTCTCTCTCTCTCCTCTCTCTCTCTAACCACTAACTCTCTATCTTGTGCAGGGTATGCCAAATTGTTAAATCAAATCAGTAATAACAAGATGTAATATTGATTGTACCACCCTTTGGTGTCGGTCCCTTTGATTTTACCCGTGGTGTATCCCATAGTTACACCACGGGCGTGTCTGACCAAAATTTTAGCGATTGCTGAATGGCTTAAGAAAGGTACGCCTACAGGTCACATATAGTTCAGCAGGAAGTAAATTAGAACATTGTTTTAAAAAGTCAACACTTTCACGAACATTATAATAAAGAGTACAATTCTAAATCTGTAATGGGGGGCGTGGTACAAGATAGTTACATCATCCTTTTCTGAAGAGATTTGTCTACGCCGGCGATCATTAACACCCGTCACCTCAAACGGCCGCCAAAAAAAACCGTGGTCTAACTAGACAAATCTCTCGGAAAAGGCATGATGAACTATAACAGAACATATTAACGGAGATTTGGAAAAAAAAAACAGATGTAACGTTATCTATTTTCAAAAGTGAGAAAGATACATTAACCATTGGTAACACAATATTACTAAGAATGGTTCTTAGTAAAATGTATATGTTTTTATACATCAAATTTCTTTTCAGTGCGCTTTCAACAACTTAGTAATATTGCATTTATATAAAACCAGTAGTATTTAGCTAAAAGCAGTATCAAATCAAATGGTTACCTGTTTTGGTGTTTTATTACATCAGAATTATGACATTATTTTTAAACCGGGTTATACAGAGTAGTTAAAAACTTTCGTTAAATACCAGATGATATCAAAATGGAAGTTGTCGTTGTGACTGATGGAAGTGGACAGTGACAAGTAAATAGGATATAGAATATAAATACAATAAATAGAATAAATAATTAGAATAAGATAAATAAATACCTTTATCAATCAATAGCTAGCGTAGACCAGTGGAATCCAGGTATGTGAACATTTTTAAGCTCACATATTTCCGAATTTGATTTCTTTGCAATTAGATGTTACAATTAATCAAAGGTAACGGCAAACGTGTGCTATGGCGACACTCCAGAAATTGTAGAATGCATCAACTCAGTCATCAAACAAAAAACATGTCAATAGCAAACCCTTTATCATTGAAATGTGTGTCCCGCGGTTATGAAAACAAAAAAACAGTCAGGCACTAGTTATTTTATGCTAAGGAGAATCCAAAGTATATCAGATCAAAACGGACACCGCCCTCACCTAGGCATACGTCATTGTGAATATCTCGCGATGGCAGGAACTTGAATTATCGTTGTATATACCCGTTTACAAAAAATACGTTGTCTTTACAGATTTGAGGAATACCGAAACCACAATCTTGAATATCCTTTATTTATTTATATTTTTTAAACTTCGTAGAAACCAGCATATTTCAAAGGAAGGTTGTATACTATCTGATATAAATGATAGGGAAAAGGAAATAACAAAAAAGGAGAAAACAAATAAGATAAATAAAGAAATACAGCTATAATATAAATTAGTATATACAGTCGTATATATTATGCGATAGATATATATAGAGATAATTATATATATTATATTTATGATAAAGTGCGTTAATTTCCAAAATGAAGTTGGTATGGTCTGACTATAAATGATATTGAAAAAGGAAATACAAAAAAAAGAAAAGAATGAAACAAAGAAGATAAATAAAGACAAAATAAAATAAATAAACAAATAACGATAACATAACGGTAGACTTACGAGATGGATATAGGAAACTATAAGCGAGAACAATTAATTATATAGAGATATAATATATATATAATATATATATAATATATATATATATACACTTCGTAATACCCAGATATTTCAAATGAAATTCGGTGTGTCTGATATAATTATAGTGAAGATTAAATAAACGAACGAAAAGGAAAATATTTCATATGAAAGTTGATATGTGTCTGATATAACATGATAGTGAAAAAAACAAGGTAAATAAAATAAACCAAATAAACAAAATAAGATAAATAAAAAATCTGTGGATAGACATGTAGCATTGATTAGTAGTTATATGACTGTCTTTTTTAATGAAACGATAAGGGGGAAATAGAGCTGTGATAAAGGTCTATGTGAGGTAGGGGTTTTGGGATTGTTTTAGGGTTTAGGGGAGGCATATTTTATTAAATTTTAAATACACTGGAAATCCGCATGAATATAATTATAATTGTTAAAGATAGCGAACATATTCCAATTAAGTTAATTTTATTGTATGAATCTTTAAATTTTGCGTTGTTAAAACCCTTGACAGGCGGCTCCAGAGACTTCGTCTAAGTTAATGTTTCACTGATTTTGGTCTTAAACTATTCCGATGTAAACTTTAGTAGACCGTTTTTCGCAGCCATTATACCATCTGATACGAAATATGTACGTTAGTCGCCTGTTTCACATCTCCTTCGTAGCTACTCACAACGCTCTAGGCAATTGTTGATCAATGTAAATAGCCTGGATACAGTTTAATTTGGCAAGAGACGTTACTCATGCGCAATGGGAATGAGAAATACCTCTATTAAGATCGTAAGTGAAACGATTCTGCCATTTTGGCATAGTGGTGTTCGGCACGGTTTGGAGCCTTTTTTAATTGAACAGAATTTTCGTTGAACGGGAGAGTCGTCTAAAGGAACATTTGTTTCAATTTTATTAATTTTTGTTTTCATAAGATACGACTTAATTCAATTAATAACTCCATGCTTGTCTAGGAAAGAGACGTTTAAGGCATAGATGTAATTGAATTCATTTAAACAATAAAAGGTTTCCATGTTCATTTACAAGATGATTTATTTGTGAAATACCTTTCTGAAGCCATTCGTTTTCCAAAAATGTTTTTTCTGTCTATTTTTATATGGCACTTGTAGAATAATGGTTCGGATAAAAAAAAAAAAAAAAAAAAAAAAACCCAACTTTACTTGATGTTGAAAAATCAAAGAAATCCTTCCAAAAATAATTATTTATATTTCTTAAAGACATTTTGAGGTAATTATTACCAAATGGAACAAGTTCACGAACTTCGCGAAAACATACATATAAAAGAGGTTTCCATCTGGAATCTTTATTTTCTAATTTTCGTATCCAAGTTATTTTCAAAGTTTTTACATACTTCAACACGTCTATCATTCCCAGACCACCCTCTTTAATAGGTTTACGTATTGTTAGTCGTTTTATCTGGTCTGGTTTATTATGCCTGGAACTGGAACAATATTTTCTGCAATTCTTTTCGAAAAGATTCTGTCGGGTTTGGTATAGTTAAAAATCTCGAAAAATGTAATAACTGTGGGCCTGAATTCCTCCGTCGAACCGCCGTCGAATAAATCTCTAAATCTGGGTTATTAACCTCGATTGTGGGCGGGGCCTATACTGAAACTCGAACACCAGCTGCTCTATTAAAGGGACATTCCTGAGTTTGCTGCAATTTTTAAGATCTTATCGACTAACAGCGACTTTTTGACGACTGTAATTACATACCAAATATATTTTTCTGCATAAAATATTAGTGGCTGTATATTAAACGTGTTTCTGGTCGTTCTAATATTTTTACTAGGTTAAATTTCATTTTATTTCCTAAAAAAAGATTTGTTCGTACGTACGAAATTATTTGAAGACAAAATCCAGTTTGGGCTTCTTATAAATATTAAGACGACCAGAAACACATTGAATATATAGACACTGATATTCTAAACAAGAAAATATATTTAATATGCAAGTTTAATCGTAGCAAAATTTTATTAGTCGGAAACATCTTACAATGCAGCAAACTCAGGAATGTCTCTTTAATGTGTTCATGTCGTTTACTATAGAAATTGGTTATGGGATCATCAAATTAATGTTTCTGCACAAATAAATATGCATACACAATAATAAGTATTTTTCCCAGGGATTTTTGTTTTAAGAAAAAGTTTAACTGCAATTCGTAATATCCTTTTTCCGGAGGAACTTTATTTTATTAGTGGAAGTTATCATCGTAATGTGTGACGTGTCAGTTGCAGGTGTGCACCAGCTGATGTATATCGATGGGATCAAGAAATCTTAATGTTTACTTTAGTTATTGGCTGATGAATTCTAAGCAATAATTATAGGTAGGTAATAAATAAAATACTACACTCCTTTCAGTTTAGTACCATTTTTATGAACGAGTACATTAGAAAATGGTATTAAACTGAACGTCGTGTAGTTTTCTCTATGAATTCGATTCAACCACTAGCAATCCCAGACGAAAAATAAAAGTAATGGGGCGATCACACTGGCCCGAATGAGCTTCCGTTTGTTTTCCGTATACGAAAGTGGTGTGATTTTTTAAACTGGCCGAATGTCCCTCCGAATGTGTTTTCCCCAATATATCACCGAATGCTTTCCGTTTGTTTTACGAATGTTTTCAGTATGGTCTCAGAATGCTTTCAGAATAGACCGAATACTTCCCGCATGTTGACTTCGAAAGGTTTCCTTTCCGAACGCTTTTCGTATGCTTTCCGAATGCTTTCAGAACACGGCGAATCGACCTAGAATGGACCGAACTCTTTCCGCATGCTTTCCGCAAGGGTTCGGAAAGCGTTCAGAAAGGGTTCGTCGTGTTCTATGTCCATTCGGGGTGTTCGGAAAGCATACGGAACATATTGTGCATTCTGGAAGTGTACGAGCAGTTCGGAAAATGTTCTGAAAGAATACTGGAAGGGTTCTGGCTATTCGTTATACATTCGGCGGCAAAATGAAAACCAAAATCCGGAAAGGATACTGAAAAACGTTCGGAAAGCATTAGTCATGTTCTAGGTCCATTCGGGGTGTTCGGAAAGCATACGGACCCCGCACCTCCAAATTTTCATTCCGTATGCACCAAGAACTAGACGCATGCTTCCCGAACGTTTTCCGTACATGCCGTATGCTCCTAGAATGCTTCCCGAATACTTCCCGAATACATGGACGCCACATTCGGATGGTCGATGAAATTATTTTGAACATGCACAACAAATTTTTGGAGCTACCGAATGCCGTTCCGTATGCATCCGTACGGAGCCGAACAGCCAGTATGCTCCTAGAAACCACGAATGCTTCCCGAATATGATCCGTTCGCTCCCCGAACACCCAAATTCCTATTCGGAAAACAAACGGAATGGCATTCGGGCCAGTGTGAACGGGCGATAAGGACTATAACAGCATACAGAATAATTCGGCGTGGTTACAATATCAGTTGCAGCATTACCATTACGATATATATATATATATATATATATATATATATATATATATATATATATATATATATATATATACCCTGGATTGTGTGGTACATGCGTGCGGTCTTCCAGAGACCACATTCTGATATTACCAACTGTCATGACGGAGTTGGTCAACTTAATTATTTCACTTCTACGACCGTCCAGATGCTACCGATTAGATAACTTCGTTGTGACAGTTGATAGTCCCCTACCACCTAGAATTACATTAATGATACCGCTTAAAATAATAGGAATATTACTTCTGCAGTTTTTCATAAAACGACAAATTTGTTTTCAGTATTAATATGGGACTATTTTTCTTCCCATTTGGTTTCACCAATAGTCATATATACGTTCAAGCGAAGCAACACACGTTTTTTATTACATACTTGCATTAGGAAAATTCCTTTGTTAACGATTCAGTGCAGCCGTGCTAGCTGGAAAGACAAAGTGGAATATACCTTTAGCATACAGCTACAAATACAAAACTAAACAAATATGACAAATAGCCACTTGATGGACCCCATTCAACAACACAGACCCATACAGAAATTAGAGTCGAGTATTGTTGGCTGTTGCTGGTATGCTGGTGGGATTATTGTCTTCCTCTTAAATAAATATAACCCTACTTAATGCTTCTGATCTTTTTCTTTTTTGTTTAATTTATACTGAGTGATTAAAGAACCGACCCATGTTTTAAAATTGGCATTTATACAAAGTCAGGTTGATTATGTTGTCTGTTAATGGTATCAATTTCAACACGGTGTACGGAGTACAAAGCTTAATGCTCAACAATAACTTGCGAATAACCTTGAAACCCTTTCAATAGCTAAAGTAACGTACAAAACAAACGTGGTCAGATTGGCTATCAATAGATTTACCAAAAAAAATATTATTTTTACAAAAAAAAAACACCATCCGGCAGTGATTTATTTCATGACTGAATGTACTTTTTCGAGATTTTGTTTTTTTGCTTCTTGGGAACATTTCGATATTCCCCCCCCCCCCCCCCCCCCAACCCGATGTTTCATAATAGGCAATGTACTCAGAGAAAGTCTAAAGTGGTACCAGTCATCGCGAGGAAGTTTAACGGTAGACGAAAGTGTCCGTATGGAAGTGCCGAGAAAACGCATTGTAACAAAATGCAACGTTAGCCAACGCAATAAACAGGTTTTGTGCAAATTATGGAATGTTGTGTTTCTATTATATGACCTTTCACGGCACTATTCGACTTTATCATCAGGTGTTGCTTGTGATAGTTTGTTTTATTAGCACTTCAAAAATACAAATTGATTTTATGTTTTGAGGTTTTTTCATGGCATAGCAATTAAAAAAAAAAAAATAATCTGGATAAAGGTCGAAAAGCAAAACCAAAAATAGAAACAAGAGACAATAACAACAATCAACCAAACCAAATAAAAAGAAAAGGGATACCGAAACTTATGTATTGGAACTCTCATGTTCTGTTATGGCACTCAATACGCTTCCCTGGCATAATCACCGGGCGCAATCCCAAAAATAGATCAACCCGCGCTATGTTCTCGGCTTGCAACTATATAGCCTATGCCTGTAACACAGATCATGAAATACCACAGCACGGTGTATATGTGGAAACTTTATGCGACCAGGTTTTTTTTAATGCTTAAACAGTGCGTACTCATAAGGCTAACTGCGGGCTAAGGTAGGGGCCTATCGGACAAAGGGCTTACCACTGGGGGGGGGGGGCAGTCATCAGATAAAAATATTAATATATAATTAGTACGTTTTTAATTATTGTTTCAGTAAAATACCTCGCCTCAGTTCAATACATTTTCATCGATGTTGTGTAAATATAGTCAGGGCTTAAACTTGGTACTATGGGGGGGGGGGAGGCTTGTAGCGGCCTAGATCACTGCTCGGTTTACAATTAATGCAGCGTACAGATTTTACGTAGTCAAAAGACGGCCTTCCCAAACATATCAGTTTGAAGGAAGATTTTGAACGGCAAATTACAAGTGAAATTCTGACGTAAAAAATGTTTATTTTCATCAAAACGTTGAAATGAAATATAAATGATAGTTAAGGCATGTTTAAACCTTCTTTTAGAAATGTGTTCTAAATGTTTAGTGTGTGGATCTAACATTTAACAAATTCTTCGTTTTGGCGATGGCCATCCTTATACCTTAATGACCCCCTCCCCCAACCCCCCCCCTCCATCCATTATATATAATATATATTGTTTCTCTCTCATTATATTTGCGTACAGAATAGATATTTATAGAGCCGCTCGAGAGGAACGTGGTTGTTAGAATATTGAAAAACAATTATCTCTCTCTCTCTCTCTCATCTACTCTCTTCTCTTCTCTCTCGCTCTCTTTCTCTACTAATGTTCCCACACACACAGCTACACACACCACACAAACCCACACCACACAGTTCTGTCTCTCATTTATATTTTGTGTTTAAAAAGGTATATACAGGTCTACAGCAAACCTTGGGAGAATGGTGTTGTTAAAACGAAAACAAAGAACAGTATCTGCCATGACGTATCCGTCTTCATGTTTTGTTGTTTTATTATACCAGCTCCGTGGTTAGATACTGGGTACAGAAAATAACACTATGTGGTTTGTGGTTTAGGTTATATCCGCATAACTCTAAGTATTCCTCTCTCATGCTTGCAGTTGTTTAGACGACTCTTCGCGTTGTCGACTATGGAATCCTGAACAACAGTGTGCATAACACCGATCTCTAGTGTACTGTACTGAGTCTCGAAAACCAGGAAGTACATACCAAACGAATGCTGGGTTCCCATAGTGTGACTACATGGGTATTATTTGAGTGTGATAGGACCAAAATAGAAACCATCAGTGAGCAACATGCTACATTGGCAGTGTTGCGTGTGAAGAATTTTTTGCGCAGAAAGTGTGTGGTCATAGTGAACGATAGTTACATGTTTTTGTGGGTAGTGTGTGAGAGGGTAGCACCAGCGCATGTCGCAATCAGGGAAGAATAACGAAATTGAGAAGTAGTAAAATATGAAATGAGAAAGTAAAATAGTACAATTAAAAACGGCCTTGGTGTGGTTTTTTGGGTAAGCCACGGACATAAGCCTGACAGGTACTGAGTTCGCAGGCGAGAGAGAGAGAGAGAGAGATGGAGAGAGAGACGACAGAGAGAGAGAGAGCGAGAGAGAGTGAGAGAGAGATTGGAGAGAGAGAGAGAGCAGAGAGAGTGAGAGAGGAAGAGAGACGAGAGGCCAGACAGAGAGAGAGAGAGGCGAGGAGAAAGAGAGAGAGGAGAGAGAAGGTGGACCAGAGAAGAGAGAAGAGATAGAGAGAGACAGAGAGAGGACATGAGAGAGAGAACAGAGAGAGAGATGAGACAGAGGAGAGAGAGGGATGTAAGGAGAGAGAGAGATAGAGAGAGGGAGGGACCAGAGAGCGAGAGAGAGAGAGGGAGAGGAGGAGAGAGATGTGAAGAGGAGATGAGAGAGATGATTTTTTAACGACTCGTTGTAAGGCCACTACACGCTTGGAACTTCTCACTAACTTCTGTCCTGGACAGACAGCCCAGATAACTGAGGTGTGTGTCCAAGACAGCGGGCTGAACCATCAAGTGGATAAAGCACGACCCAAAAAGATAAGTTTAAACAAATTTTAGCACAGAGTATTTTTTCTTTTTCTCAAAGCAAGGTTATTTCTGTAGGACGGAAGGTTAGAACGCGACTGAACAGAAGTCACAAGTGGTGATGTACTTTCTTATTTTCTTTTCCAACATGAAACGTGATTAACAAGTTAAGAACATGGTGACACAGATAATATACAAGTCTGAGCTCTTAGGTGAACGATAGAGTTGGCATTGCGACTGAGACACCACCACCCACCCTGTCCTTAGCTGACAAGCTGGCGGCAACAATTAAACGTCAGAGTGTTCTTAATTGGTGTAACTTAGTTTCCCGCTAATTGGACTGATTGCTATTCACCAATTAACTACATACTACGTTATTGCATAAATACAGGTGACGAATAACAATTAATTGAATCGTATATCCACAGCTAACTATATATAAATTTCATTTGAATATACATGTAGTTATAAAATGTTCCCCTAGCATCGTTAAGTACTCTGCTAATATGGATATAGCTTCTTAAATTATTATTTCGAAGGTCTCTGCCGACATTAAATTTATACGTTTCCGACAAGTACAGATACAGCAAGAAGAAACCGACAACCGAAACACGGTGTCAGTGCTTTCCGAAAGCGGCGTCGGGTTTCTTCGTATGACGCATGTGCTAGACACTAACATACAAGTTTAGTGCCATGAGTAAACCTAACAAAGATTCAGACTAAAGGTCTATAGCATCACATTTCGGAAAGTGTCTGTACTTGAGACACAGTGAAAAACATTGACAAACTGTCAACATAGAGTGAGCTTTAGCCATACCCTCACATACAAATGGAAGGCTAGAAGATACTGTCGCTAAACACATACCACGACAAGCTATTCGGTGTCTTGATACAGTCAGTGCGATCTGTGGGTGATTACCGTCTATCACATGATATATACGAATGAGCAACACATCGTTAGTTTTCGTAGTGGCGTAAATGGCGAAGTGTTTCCTGTGTTTGGTGTATATTTTGTTTTAATTTTGGGGGGGGGGGGGGGGGGGGGCCGGGGGGGGGGGGGACCGGGTTGGGATAAGGGGGGGGGGGGGGGGGGGGGTAACTGATCTTTTTGGTGTGGTATTAATATCCATTCACACAAATTCCAATAACGTCGACATTCCACTGACCTTCGTCGACACATACATCTCCGCCCATCGTGTGTATCTGAAGCAAAGCGAGATTCTTTTCCAAGTCTTTGAACTCATGTTCTCTACACACCGTGTTAAGTTTTATTTGTGATCTACATACATTTTGAATAGATATAGGCCTCACCTTTTTGCAGTAGAAATAGGAATGTACTCACTTGTAGACAGGAACGACACGTGTTATCTGCGACTATCGATATATATATATATATATTATATATTATATATATAATAGAAGCTGTATGTAGGTATATATATATATAACTTTTGTGGAAAACTATGGACGATGGCTATTATAATTATCATAATAGTCGTTTCGCAAGAATGCTATAAACCAATTCATTATAAAGGTAAAACTATGTAACGTGTTATAATTTCGTCTCTTTTTTAACATGTTAATAACCAGAAATTCATGTTTCGTGTATTGTCAAACTGGCAAATGAGGATTATGTCACAAGAGACTTAAACTGGTATTCTGTTTATTATTATATACAGTATCCAGCTATCGCTATGTTCATTCGTTTTCGTAAATATACATTACTAAATCCATTGTACAGACTATTCGTAACGCTACTCTAAGATTTGTTTGATTACGGTAATTCTCAAACACAAACGTTCTGTTGGTTCTCTTAAAGTGACGGAATCTAGTTTTTAAACTCTACGACGTAGTTTTAAATAGGTAGTTAAAGTTTATTATTTAGGATATTAATGTTTGTAGACCTGAATTAGTTCTGGTCATCTGAGTTTATGCAATACCCCAAAATGCATTTTTCATAATTCTAAAAACACTCGTTCGTTTGATAGATAGATAACAATTTAATGTGTCCATATACCACTAAGGTTTCGAACACGCCCATCCGGGGTCCGACCTCCGATAAGATCGGTGGCCTGACTCGGGATGGGGGAAGGACAGAGTTGAAAATGGGCAGAATTTTGAAAATAGCTATTAGTAAAAAAAGTTTAATAGAATTTAAAAAAAAAAAAAAAAAAAAAAAAAAAAAAAAATATATATATATATATAATATATATATATATATATATATATATAGAAAATAATAATAAAAGTTACAAGCCAAAATAAAAAGAATTGACTGCTCGGCATTTTAGAAGGACAGTCCGAAAATAAATAAGAGAAAGAAGAGAGGATCGGACTATTTAATAATATTAAACAAAGGAGTAATTTCGACATAAACCTTTTGAAACGGAGGTCTAAAAGTCCAATTCAAAAAAATTTTTAAAAGTCCGATCTATATGGTCCGGGCCAAATAAAAATAAAATAAAAATATTCAATAAAAAATATCCCCCACATCCAAATCTCCAATCATCTACTGGGGGTTAGGGCCGGGGGGGGGGGGGGGGGGGAGCTTTTAAGGTGGGCGGAATTTGGAATACGAATTAGTAGTTAAGGTCAAAGACCTAAAGCCCAAAATGAGCTCATTCATACTACTCATGTCTGGACAAAAATTTAAGTCTAAAGAACAAAATTAAAGTGCTCGACCGAAAGGGTTTTAAGGTGATTTGAGCAATTTAGACGGGCTGCCAAAATAAAGTGCGTCGGACTGTTTACAAAATAAATAAATAATAATAATAATAATAATTTTGAATGCCGGTCAAAATTTTTAAAGTCCAACTAAGCCCTTGGAATGGTTGGTGACTACGGGGACGAGATGAAGTGCCGTAGCTTGCAATGAGTCCCCCCCCCCCCCCCCCAGGTGTGTGTGTGGGGGGGGAGGGGGGGGGGCAACTCGAGAGAGCAGAGCGACACGTCTTTCCTCATCGAAGGCATAGCTCGGAGTGCGTTCGTTTGAGAAGTAATGGTTATTGAGACAAGCTCTATGTATTTTTGATGGAATTTCCCTGTTCTTGTCGAAATGTGTCGCACTAAATTTAGTGTCCATTTTCACGGACTGAATCTAGGGTCTGCGCCATTAAAGAAACCACGTGTTAAAAATAATAAATAAGCAAACAAGAAGTTAACATTTATTTATCTTTGTAAATCATACACATTTGTTAAGAGCCATACGGATGACAGGAAACAGGATAGTACATACCACGGCTTTTGTTACAACGAAAAATAGCTCAATGAGTCTAACGACAGGGATCGATCCTAGACTGATCGCGTTTTATCACTGAGCTACGTCCCGCCCTTCACAAACGAAGTGTGAATCTAAACTGTTTCATCCAATCATGTTGGCAGTGTTATAATAATCTTGATCTGAGATCTGTGACTGTGTTGGTTCATTGACGTGGAGGTACACGTGGTCTTCATCAACACTCGTCTGTGAGTCGTCAGGTATTCCTTGTGTTGGTTCATTGACGTGGAGGTACACGTGGTCTTCATCAACACTCGACGGGGTGTTAACATACTGTACAGTATCGTGCTGTAGATGTTCGTAAGTGTTACCAACAATGTCCACATTATTATGACAATTAACATTGTTATTAGCGACGGAAGGGTTACAATTCGTATAAGCGTTGTTCGGGTTAACATCCCTAATAACGTAATCACCATCGTCATCATCACCGGCGTTTTGTTTGCCTTTTGTTCGTTTCTTCCTGCAAAATATAAAATATTAAAGTTACAACATCATAATCATCATCATTACTGTCATTATCATCAGCACTGTGATCATCACTGTCATTTCCAGAAGCAGATACATCATCGTCATTATTAAACTCATTATCATCATCATCAATAGCAACATCAGCAGAATATAAAGCCATCACCAACAATAAGCACATCATACCAAACGCAGTATAAACGTGTATCAAGTAAGGAAGGAAGAAATTTAACGACGCACTCAACACATTTTATTAAAGGGACATTCCTGAGTTTGCTCCATTGTAAGATGTTTCCGACTGATACAATACTTCTACGATTAAACTTACATATTAAATATATTTTCTTGTTTAAAATATCAGTTTCTGTATATTCAATATGTTTCTGGTCGTCTTAAAATTTGTAAGAAACCCAAATTGGATTTTGTCTTCAAATAATTTCGTACGTACGAAATTGTTTTGTTTTTTTAGGAAATAAACTTAAATTTAACCTAGTACACACATTAGAACGATCAGAAACACGTTTAATATGCAGCCACTAATATTTTATGCAGAAAAAATATATTTGATATGTAATTACAATCGATAAAAAGTCTCTGTTAGTCGATAACATCTTAAACATTACAGCAAACTCAGGAATGTCCCTTTAACGGTTATATGTTGTCAGACATATGGTCAAGGACCACACAGATATTGAGAGAGGGAACCCGCTCTCGCCACTTCACGGGCTACTCTTTTCGATTAGCAGCAAGGGATATTTTATATTCACCATCCACAGCCTTTGTTACACCAGTTGTGGAGCACTGGCCGAGAAATAGCCCAATGGGTCCACCGATGGGGGTCGATGCTAGACCGACCGCGCATTAAGATAAAGCGTTAATTTCCTGGTTATGTCCATGCACGTTCTCCTCGGCACGCTCCTCAACTATGTGGATGGTGTGTCCAGGACAGTAGGTAAATTGTCAGTGGTTAGTGAGAGAAAAGACCGTATAGTGACCTTACACCTCTACACTGAACCGCTAACTATCACCCTGGATTGGTGCCGGTATCGTGGTTCGAAAGAAAGAAGAGTTTTATTTAACGACGCACTCAACACATTTTATTTACGGTTATATGGCGTCAGACATATGGTTAAGGACCACACAGATTTTGAGAGGAAACCCGCTGTCGCCACTACATGGGCTACTCTTCCGATTGGCAGCAAGGGATATTTTATTTGCGCTTCCCACAAGCAGGATAGCACAAACCATGGCCTTTGTTGAACCAGTTATGGATCACTGGTCGGTGCAAGTGGTTTACCCATTGAGCCTTGCGGAGCACTCACTCAGGGTTCCGTGGTTCGACGCCCAGAAGCCGATGGCTTCTAAGACACTACACAGTCAATGATTCACGGCGGAAATATTTCATGTAACGTATTTACTCCACATCTAAACTAGTAGTGTGAGTTACCTTATATAAATGATAATCACAACAACCACTACGGCGACTATCAGAACTGCACCAACGGAACCACCTACAGCAGCCGCAACTATAAGAAAACAAAATGATTTATTAATAAGACTCAAATTTTGCATTATTAGAAAAGACTATGCGCATCCAAATTATAGATCGACATTTAGAGGTGCCAGCAAAAAATAATATTGTATTTAAAAGTCCAGCCCCCGCGCGTTGCTGTAAACTCACCGGGGTGCAGTGGGGGTAACATTCTCGTTAGAGAATGGGCCATACAGCACAACTTTTTTAGTTTTAACAATCCCGTATCTGTCTGTGATATTTATATTTGTTGTACATTCTTTCACTGTGTTTATTTACATCTTCAATTTGTCTAT
>NC_054713.1:22713673-22735653 GCF_016097555.1 Gigantopelta aegis | reverse complement strand
AGATAAGAAACTTTATTTTCGGATTTTTAAACAACAATATTGGTAATGCTTGAAGATAGCTATATCATGTACAGATCCAGTTGAACTTTCATTTCGATTTAATAATTTTTCATAGAATTATTGTTTTTGAATTTAGGAGATACATGTAATGTACGAAAATATGTTGATCTCAGTATGGGACTTGTATTGCTTTAGAAGAGTACTCTCAGTATAGTTATTATTATGATCATTATACTTTTGTGAACTGCTTATATAAGCTGCTAATAAATATACTATTATCCTGTTCAATTATTTAGACCCAAATTTTTTGCAAATGTTACGTTTATTTCCTATTCGATATTTGTTTTCTTTGCATTTACATGAAAACAAACCCAAACCCCGACAGGTTTTATATACAAATCATCATATAAAATGCACGAAGTTGACTTAATTCCACTTTTTAAAAATCTCTGTGTCTTTTGAATGCACGTTATTTCTCCTATAAATAACTAAGGTCATTTGCACATCAAAAGCATCATTCTATAGTGCGTTTCAAACTAATGTTCGGTTCTATCGTCCTATCCGCACAAATCGTAGTATGACCTATATTTAAGAAAATATCTGTAAAAATGAAGCAGGCGCGGATTCAGGTGGGGAGTTCAAGTGACCAAAACCTCAGTTTTGAAAAAAAAATATGTATCAAAATATTATAATTATATTGTGGAATACACAAGCGCGCGCGCTGAAGGGAGAAAGACATACATACATAGAGAGGAGCTGAGAGGAGAGAGAGAGGAGATGAGAGAGAGAGAGAGAGAGAAGAGGAGAGAGGAGAGGAGAGAGGAGAGAGAGAGAGAGAGAGAGAGAAGAGAGAGGAGAGAGACGTCATTTATGTAACGACGCACTCAACATATTTTAATCTATGGTTATATGGTTATAGGGAGAGAGAGATAAGAATATGGTATGCATGCGATTGGTGGAGGTGTGACCCTCTGCACAACCCCAACCCCACTTAAGGCTTCTTTTGTATATGGAGCGGGACGTAGCTCAGAGGTAAAGCGTTCGCTCATGGTAGGTCGACTGATCGATCCCACATGGGTGGAACCCATTGGGTTGTGTCTAGTTCCAGCCTGTGCACCACAACTGATGTCTAAAGGCTGTGGTATGTGCTATCCTGTCTAGGGATGGTGCATATAAAACGTCCCTTATGCTTATCAAAATTTGCTTATCGGAAAACAGTGGCCCATGTGGCGGTAGCGAGTTTCTTTCTCACTGTCATAATGCCTCCTTAACCGTTTTGGTCTGACGCCACATAAACGTATATCAAATGTGTTGAGTGTGTCGTTAAATAAACATTTCTCTCGTATGTATGTGTAGTCTATATGCATTTCTAGTCAATTAGTTTATAGGTTATTAGGTTGTTTGATAGTGAATGATATGGAAATAAATTGTTTTTGGTGTTAAAGAGTTCATGCATACATTAAAGTAATACTCCTGATGGGTATGGAGAAATAACTTAATCAGTCGACAAACTCATTTCTTCATCACTATCTTCGTTGAGGGGGACTATCACAGGGGGTGTTTTATTTCTTATAAAACTATTTTGTTTTCTAAAATCTCCTTCGATCTTTATTACATGTTTAACTGCGTCAGAGAAGTGTGTAGGTGTGACAGAGTTCAATGCATGTGCAAGTTCTCTCCGCACCGTGGTCATTTTACCATCATTATGACGAGCTATGTGCCCTCCAGATCAGTTTTATCGGATTGAGTTCAGAATGTCTTGGCGGCAGTCTTAGACACAAGTGTCCATGGCGTTCAGCAATATCATCAGTAACAAATTGCTGTGCACATTTGTTACTTTTCACAATTTCATAAAGAACTGGCTTTGTCATGTTACTCTCAAAAGGTATATTTTTGTTTCGTAGCCACGACTGAATTTCTTCCTTTTTAGCGTTTAGTGCAGGACATCGTGTAATCTCAGTTAATTTGTTGTGGTAGCTTGCGTTATCCATGACGATAACAGAAGGTTCTGGTAGATAAGGCATAAGTTGTTCTTCAAACCATTTGATGAAATTGTCATGATTCATCTCACCATGATAGTCTCCGTCTGTGTTTTTTAGCCTCAAAGATCAATTCACAGCCATCTATCAATCCATATTTATCACAGCCAGCATGACAAATAATAAGTTTTTTCCCCTTCCCAGTCACCGAACAGAGTTTAGGAACGTTTGATTTCGGCAGGTGATTGGCGGTACTTGTGCCCGGGTGGATATCTGTCCAGTGGTGGGATGTTGTGTGGTTGACATTCACCCAGTTCTCATCTTGATACACTATTAAATACCCCTGTTCTCGTAAACTGGATATTTCATGGAGATAAGACAGTCTCCTGTCTGATATATTGGCGTCCTCAAAAATCACTTTTCCGGTTGTAGACATATGTTGGTATTTAAAATCGAGGTCATGGAGTGTTCTTCGTAAAGTTGATATGGATATGTTGATTCCACATTCCTCCCTTAAAGCCACGTTAATCTTATGTAATGTAGGTAATTCGCCCTCTCTATAAAATCTGTATACTCGTCGTCTAATAACATCTTTATTAAATAAATCGATGAGTTTTCGGTCGCATTTTTTAACAGTGATTTCTGTGCTCGGATTCGTAGAGCTTAGATTTTTCACAGTTCTTTTTACTGTTGAAACCGAAACTTTAAGTGCAGCGGCAACTCGATCGACAATTCGACAAGAAGCATATCTAGGTCTACCGCGCTGATATTCATCTTCACAATAATCGAAAACGTTCTTAATACACGATTTTACATCAACTGAAGTGTTTTTCGATTTACCCATATTTTTCCTCAAATAACAATAACAAGAATATCGACTAATACATTTTCAATGAATTTGTATACCCTACCTAACTTGTATTTTACGTGGTTTACACATTGCTACAATAGTACGTGCAGACATTCAGGGCTGTGTCTGCGGGATGAAAAAGTGGTTGAACCCATACGAGTCCGAACAATAGCCCTTTGGTTTTTCGCATTACAAATGTAACACCCCACCCCCAAACCCCAGCCCCTAGCACCACCATAAATACTATATATATATATATATATATATATATATATATATATATATATATATATATATATATATATATATACGTATGAGTTCCCAATTTAGAGGCAAATTAAATAACATTTTTATTATTATTTGATGTTGCTGGCCTTTGACATTTTATCCCCCACCCCCCTGGTCTTCTGGGTCCGGCCCTGCATTAAATTTATTTATAAATTTGGAAAGCACATTCCTGCGGTGTGTGAGGTGATTTGTGTTTATTACTGTACTACACCTCAGTTGCGTTAGGTTAGGTATGGTATGCTAATATATAATTGATATAATAAAATAAAAATACATAATACATTAGCTAAATTTATTAAATATAATGCACCTACAAGAAAGGGTTACATGTTCTGTTTGTTTACATCTGTGTTTAACGGAAAGATTAGACAATGCTGTTACACACTGCAAAACAATAATAACCTTGATTTAGTGAAACAAGCTATAATGGCCTTCACGTAGCCTCAGGTCCCAATCTTTTGATATGCAAATGACCTTAGTTATTTATAGGAGAAATAACGTGCATTCCGAACACACAGAGATTTTTAAAAAATGGAATTAAGTCAACTTCGTGCATTTTATATGATGATTTGTATATAAAACCTGTCGGGGTTTGGGTTTGTTTTCATGTAAATGCAAAGAAAACAAATATCGAATAGGAAATAAACGTAACATTTGCAAAAAACTTTGGGTCTAAATAATTGAACAGGATAATAATTTAAGTGATTTCATTTTATAATTAACACATACACAAAAACAAGCATGCATACATACATAGGCAAAGATTCACGCACATACATACATTCACATACACAAAAACACACCCATTCACATACATTCGTACATACATTTATTACCTTTTAAATAAATTCCATGCGTTCTGATTGGTCAATAGCCAATGCATACCACAAGTACACCGTCTCATTTGCGGGAAAATACAGCATTTGCGGGAAAATACAGAATTTGCCGGGGTATACAAAATATCACATGACTTGCTCGACTGGTTGTACGAAAATACAAACTGCGGATGAGACCGACGAAATTTTCTCCAACACACCTCTCTGATTAAATTTGTCAAAAGACTTGAATTCATTATACATGGGAATACCATAATTCGGTAAATTGTATTTTTACTGTTTATTTGAAGATTTCTTGAGAATGTTTGACCACAAAATATGCTAGATTGTAGTTTTTCGCGTATTAAAATCTTATGCTAGGATATAGCATTGCGTAATAAGTTACCGTGTTAGAACTTAGTCTAATTATCACGAACATATTTTAAGTAATAACTCGACATGCTTTTTTACAGATTCTACAAGTTAGTACACCACGACAAATATTTTGTTCGGCTGAGGCTGTTCAATTTTGTTTTCCTGATACGATTACAACATAATCGTAAACGTTTAAAACACGTAAGATAATAAGGCACTAAGAGTTGTCTGCCTTTGCCAAACACAGCTCGAAATGAGCTCAGGGTAAAACCACTCGGAATCCTTGTTACCGAAACAGCTAACAAAAGAGCTGTAAATACCTTGCATAGCAACTAAGTTCTTTATTTACAAAAAGATAATACATAAAGTGTATTGTTAGACTAAACATGTTCAGATTGATTGTACATTTGTTCAGTAGAAAGAGGGAGGGAGAGATAGAAGTGAGAAAGAAGAGAGAGAGAGAGAGAGAGAGAGAGAGAGAGAGAGAGAGAGAGAGAGAGAGAGAGAGAGAGAGAGAGAGAGAGAGAGAGAGAGAGAGAGAGAGATGGAGTAAAACAGGGCATCAAGACAGTTTTAACATTACAAAAGCATACACGTACATACACGCACATATACCAGCACGCAACATAGCTTGAGAACAATTGTATACATGTGAATAGTTTTCTATCAGTTGTATTATAGTTTATTAATGTTCTGTGATACTGCGGGAAGTAGATGTTTTATTAAATTACTATATATTACATCTGTTGCTGGAGACGAGAGGATTTAAATAATAATAATAATAATAATAATAATAATAATAATAATAATACAAACATTATTATATTAAATATTTTCAACTAATGAATGATACAGTGACCACTTGGTAAAAAAATTGCTAAGACTGTTCTTACTAAAATATAAATGTTTTTTTCTATATAGTATCTTTCTTTAATTTCTTTTTTAAAATGAATAATATTTAACTTAACATTTTGCACTTTACTTTTATATATGAAACACTTAGCTAGAAGCAGCAAGAGATCAAAAATATTATCTGTTTTAATGTTGTCTTTAAATCCAAATATGACAAGTTCGAGAGACAGTTTTAAGTTACATAAGTGATTACAGTACTTCGATAACCAGTTTAAAAACGAATTCCAAAACGTTTGAACAAAGTTACATTCCAAAAAAGATGTACTATTGTTTCTTTATTTACATTACAAAAGGTACATGTTTCAGAATCAATAAGTTTTAGCTTGAAGGCAAAAATATGTGTCGTTAATATTCTGTATAATATCCTATATTGGAACCATCTTAATTTTACTTCTTGTGTGGTGAGAAATGGTTTCAAATAGATAATGGGCCAAATAAGATCAGTACTAAAACGATTTTGCCATGGCGGTATTTGGTACGTCTGAATATGTTAATGTGTAATAGTATAATTTTGATCCTTGTTCAATGGAACACTGTTTTCTTTGGACAGGCGAATCATCTAAAGGAATATTTGTGTCTATCTTACTAATTTTAGGGTTTTTTTTAAGGTATATCTTGAGTGAATTAATGACTCCCTGATATTCTAAAAAGACACATGTAAGTCATAAATATAATTAAATTCACTTAATGTAAAGAATTCTCCACGATCATTGACTAGGTCGCATATTTGAGAGAGGCCTTTTTCGAGCCATTTTTGTTTTAGAAACGTTTTCCTATCGATTTTTATATGACAATTATAGAAGATTGGTTCTGATAAAAAAAAAAAAAATCATCTTTAAAGTCTGTTACCTTAATAGCTGTAGAGCAATCACAAAAGCCCCAATACAGTCATATATATATATATATATATATATATATAGATAGATATATATATATATATATATATATATATATATATATATATATATATATAGATAGATAGATAGATAGATAGATAGATAGATAGATAGATAGATATATACACACACACACCCACACACACACACATACATAAACACACACACGCATGCATGCATACATACATACATACATACATACATACGCATTTATTTATTATTATTATTCATTTTAGTGATACACATGTGTACAAATGAAGCTGCCAGTGGTGTTCAAGGACTATTTCTTGACGCGTTCGTACCTGCCAACAAACCAGTCAATTGCAGCTGTATACTTCAGACAAGACAAAACCTTCAGATTGGTATAAACCTTGTCACACTTCCAGACAAAGACTGTACATCAGCATTACATATATCATCACAATGGCCAGTTATTTATAACTGTAAGAAGATTAATGGAACTATTCCAATGTATCGGCGGAATCTTCTAC
The DNA here is from genome assembly GCF_016097555.1 of Gigantopelta aegis. NCBI lineage: Eukaryota > Metazoa > Mollusca > Gastropoda > Neomphalida > Peltospiridae > Gigantopelta > Gigantopelta aegis. The sequence continues at coordinate 22,729,047 of NC_054713.1, read as the reverse complement.
ATGAAGGAATGTTCATTAAACTGACGACGAGAACTGGGCACGAGATTACTACGTACTGCATCAAGTTAAACATCACGGGTGGTCAAGGTATAGACGTTCTGTTTTAATTCACTGACACATTTCATGTCCCTTCAATTACTGCAGTCCGTTCACGTACATCCATCGTGGTTTAACAGAGCTAGCCATCAGCAGATTTATTGTGCGACACAATGGATATCATCAAACACAAATCTACACCCACGCACACATACATACATACATTCATATATACATACATACATACACACATTCACCAGGCAATCTGCTAGAAATCTCTCTCTCTCTCTCCGTCTCTATTTCTCCGCACTTGTTAGAGAATTGATATCAGTAGTTCATTTTTTATTCACATAAATAAAGGCTCGCGAAAATTTAATCACGTGAAAATAAAGTATTTTACAGTTATTTAGTTGAAAATAACGTGTTGGCTTAAATAACCGTATAGTACGGTTTTGGGACGAGAGTACAAACATTACAGATTCTTACTACCCATTGGAATGTTTACATCAATAAAAACAACAAGTAATTATATGGAAAACGTTTTATATACTTTTCATTACTGACGTGAAAAGGTAAGCATTACTGTTAGTAACACGTTGGTGTGACGACATTGAGCATGCGCATCAGCCATTAGTAGGACGGTTTTGGAATAAACGAAGATATAGTTTTTTTTTAAACTGCTAATATAAAACTGTTAATGAGATTTAATCCATTTTTCTATAACCACTGTGCATATGCATCCCCGAAAAAACTATGTTTTTAATCGCTTTTAGCAGGTTGTTTCGATCCCCGAACCCAACTCCTGTATAAGCGCTTGAAGTGTGTGTCATCCTGGGGAGTGGCAGTTTACATACAGACAAAGCTCATGACAGTGTTTCATGGGAACTGTCACGATATTGTCAGATATTGTCAATTTGGCTCTTCAGATACGAATTTATGTTATTGAGAACGGTTTTGTCGCGGCGCGGTAGTTTGTTTTTTAATTTGAATGGCGTCGGTATTCGAATGACTTCACTTTAAATCTCCCTGCAATAAAATAAACTGGGTGCATGACGCGTCCTTTTTATGACCGTTTGAAAATATTGATGGCCAAACTTGTAGTTGAAAATGTTTTGTTCAAAGATTAATAACGTATCTAACCGTGTTTGCACAAAATAGTGTAATTTAAAAGTGGACCATTGCGAAATATGGTCATGAACTGAAATTGCGATAAGATAGGCTGTTATATTTGTACCTATTGTGTACGAAGCCAAAAACATGTTGCAGCAAGTGTTTATCGTCAAACTGCTACACTTTTTACGGCCCTGTGTACACATTGTCAGCGACAAATCTAAAGTAGTGTCGGAAACAGAATAAAAATCATTTTCATCGATTATGTCTTTCATATTAAACTGAAAAGTAAATATTTTGTAAATATCAATTTAATGATACTGTCACAGTGCTAAACGTCAGCTTATAACAATACGGAGTATATCTTTATTGTTACATGTGCATTAAGTATAATTAGTTAATTGGTAATCTGACGTCTGCCATGGTATCCACTTAGAGACATGCCAATCAAACCAATTAGTGTCGAGCACTAATTAAATATGTAACGAGCAATATAATACAATGCAATTTAATTGTTGCCACGGGTATTGCAGGCGTCTGAACGAGTACACCTTCATAACTGTATATTACATAGATACGTGTTTAGTATGCGTCTTATAAATATGGATAATTTACCCATGAAAGACAGGCTCGGGGAGAACAGATACTGTTCACACGCCTTGAAGTTCTCTCACAAAGCACAAACTCTACCACAAGATCCGAGAGACAGTTTTGTAGCATAAGCAATGTCAACTCTATTTGGAGACCTGTGTGTCATTCACTCAAGAGCTCTGACTTGTATAGTATCTGTATCACCATGTTGTTAACTTATTAATCACGTTTCATGTTTGGAAAGTACAATACAAGAAACTACATCACCAACTTGAGATTTCTGTTACTTCATTAAACATTCATTCGTAAGTTACACTGTGTTAATACTCTACCTAATTTAGCATCTCATTGATGTACACGGTGGTGTTTACTCTTGGAACTAAAAGAAAGATGTCAGTAAACAGGTGATTTGTGCACTTTATAACACATTTTGATCGACATGTGCCAATTTCATTGCTGTTGCAATATGTGAAGGACTGTCTCTGATGACGGTTTACACCTATCCCTCTCCAAAACAAAAACACCAAACAGTGTCGCACGGGGCGCTGAAATCAGTACCTTGTGTGGCCACCAGCAGGAATCACTGCACGACATCTCCTTGGCATGGACTGAATGAGTCTCTGAATCCGGGCACGTGGAATTCTAGCCCATTCTTCCTGCAGTGCATGTGACAGTTGCGGAAGCGTCTGGGGCTCCGGGTCATGCTGGCGTACACGTCTGTCCAGTTCGTCCCATAGATGTTCAATATAGTTGAGATCTGGCGATCTTGATGGTCATGGCAGCACATTAATGTTCTCATTCTGTAGGGAATCCATTGTTACACGTGCCGTAAGCGGCCTGGCATTGTCCTGCTGAAAGAGTTCTCTAGGTCATCCCAGAAGCGTACAGCTGTCAAGTTGCCTTGTACGAACACAAGTTCATTTCTGCCTGTGTATGAGATGGCTCCCCACATCATGACACTCCCTCCACCGAATCTGTCAACGTGGGCAACGCAGTTGTTGGCAAAACGTTCATTGCGGCGTCTGTAAACACATTGTCGTCCATCACGTCGCTGTAGAAGGAAACGTGACTCATCGCTGTAGATTCCATTAGACCAAATAAATTCCTATTGACGACCATAGTAACAATTCTTAATAAAATTAACAGAAGCAACGTTTCAAACCACCGGGCCAGTATATACACTGACAGTGTGGTACCTCCCATTGATAATTATTCGAAGAAACTCTACTGTCACGTATCGTTTTAAGCACTTACAGGAAGTTTACAGTACCCACCGTCTGGTCCGCACAAAATGCCAGTAGAAATGTTTATTGACACCCCAGTTATTCACAAGTACAAAATGTCACTAGTGTAATAATTGTTCAGGTAATAAAACATGTGGAACTGATGGGGCATTTGTCACAGTTTCGCAAGTTCCATCCCTGTACATTCGTGTACCAGCGAACGCGTAAATGTCGATGTTGACGTCGCAGGACGGGGCCAACATACGGTCTCCTAGCCCGTAAACCAGCTTCTCGAAGTCGGTTCCGAATGGTTTGTGCAGACACCCTTCTCAAACGAGGTATGCGTCCAGCAGTGTTCGTTGCTGTGGCAGTTCGGTGACGCAAGTGCAGAACCCGGATGTAGCGATCTTGTGCTGCAGTTGTTATGCGAGGTCTTCCACTTCTGGGCAGGTCTTCAGCTGATTGAAACTGCTGGTACCTGTCCCAGAGACGTGAAATGGTGCTCTGGTGGACGTTCATGTGGCGTGCAACTACTGACTGCGATTCACCTAACTGGAGGCGGCCTATTGCAATGTTTCGATTTGGCAGGCTTAGTCTTGGCATCTTGTATCTCTACGTCGAAATGGAAATGAGACATCATTGCGAGCATTGCAGCTTTACATACCCATCACTACCCCAATCTTTTCCCCGACTTTCACGTGCATTCGCCAAAATCGGACCATTTTACGCCGATTTCCTGCAGTTGTCGCACAACGTACTTAAATTTGTTTCAGGGTGCATTTGGGCAAGCTGTCCCATTCCAGAAAGACTTTCCTTCTTTCCCTATCACCTATTCGTTTCTTTTAGAGTATATATATATATATATATATATATATATATATATAATTTTTTAACTGTATGTACTATATTGGGTTGTGTTCATACTTTTAGCGAACAGTGCCTCATAACTCAGTATAGAGTGGGCCATTACAATTTTATTATTTATATGGCTTGTAGGCCTATTTATATTGTGAATTTAATCTTGTAATGAATTATATGTGCGTCTGTTTGATAAAGTTCTGTCACGGCTTATTAAACATTCTTAGGACCACATTTACGAAGCGTGTGTTTCTTATACGCAGGTGTTTAAGAATTGTAAATGTATATAGGTACACGCGTGTAAGACATAGATAGGTGTTTAAGCATAGTAAATGTATGTAGGTACACGCGTGTACGACATAGGCATGTGTTTAAGCATAGTAAATGTATGTAGGTACACGCGTGTAAGACATAGACAGGTGTTTAAGCATTGTAAATGTATGTAGGAACACGCGTGTAAGACATAGATAGGTGTTTAAGCATAGTAAATGTATGTAGGTACACGCGTGTGAGACATAAACAGGTGTTTAAGCATTGTAAATCTATATAGGTACACGCGTGTGAGACATAGACATGTGTTTAAGCATTGTAAATGTATATAGGTACACGCGTGTGGGACATAGACAGGTGTTTAAGCATTGTAAATGTATATAGGTACACGCGTGTGAGACATAGACAGGTGTTTAAGCATTGTAAATGTATATAGGTACACGCGTGTGAGACATAGACAGGTGTTTAAGCATTGTAAATGTATGTAGGTACACGCGTCTAAAACAGGCTTTGTAAATTCGGCCCGATCATGTCTTGCTATTTGTTTACGTGTTTTTCGCGCCTGTAGGTTCTTTGACTCTTCATTGTTATTCGCCAGACGGTAGCTCGATGACGAGCTCAACCCAGTCAGACGATAAAACCACCTCAATGAGATCCACAACACGGAGTTTATCACGAAGAGAATCAACCGAGTCAGAGAAAGTAGATACAAGTTCTCTATCAACAGAGCCGGTTAAGTCCGAGATATCAGATACGACAGTTCCTGTACACAAGACGAACATACAAACAGACCCGGAAGTTTTCCCAGGTACTAAATAGTCTGATAGTCTACATAAACAGCAGGATTCAAAGGTAAATCATCACAAAAACGCCAAATCCAATAATAATAACAACAACAACAACAACAACAACAACAATAATAATAACAATAATAATATAGTTGTTGTTTTTGTTGTTGTTGCTGTTGTTAAAACACTCATTATTATTATTTTTATTAAACAATATGTACTTTTAAATACAATATATTATTGTGTGGCAACCTCTAATGTCGCTCTATATTTGGATGCGCATATTCTTTTCTAATAATGCAAAATTTGAGTCTTATTAATAAAGCAATTTTGTTTTCTTGTAGTTGCGGCTGCTGTAGGTGGTGCAGTTGGTGCAGTTCTGATAGTCGCCGTAGTGGTTGTTGTGATTATCATTTATATAAGGTAACTGATACTTCCAGTTTAGATGTGGAGTAAATACGTTACATGAAATATTCCGCTATGAATTACTGACTGTGTCGCGTATTTGAGGTCATCGGCTTACGGGGTTCGAACCACGGCACCGGCACCCATCCAGAGCGATAGTTAGCTGTTCAGTGTAGAGGTGTAATGCCACTGAATGATCTTTTCTCTCACTAACCACTAACAATTTACCCACTGTCCTGGACACACCATCCAAATAGTTGAGGTATGTGCCCAGGAGAACGTGCATGGACATAACCAGGGAAATAACTTTTATATCTATGATCCCAGAAATATATATATATATATATATATATATATATATATATATATATATATATATATATATATAAAAATATGGTAATCATCGGTAATATGTCCTTGACTCCAGCCGCCCGGTTAACAGGTCCTTACAGTACACGTATTTGCTTGTGAGTTTTGGACTCCTTGATACACGATTATACTGTGTTTGGTATCCTATGCATTTACTTATCGTTGGTGATGACTTTAAAGCTGCTCATAATGTTGTTGCTGCTGCTGATGATGATGATAATGAGTTTAATAATGACGATGATGTAACTGCTTCTGGAAATGACAGTGATGATAACAGTGCTGCTGATAATGATAGTGATGATGCTGATTATGATGATGTAACTTTAATGTTTTATATTTTGCAGGAAGAAACGAACAAAAGGCAAACACAAGACCGGTGATGATGACGATGGTGACTACGTCATTAGGGATGTTAATCCTAATAACGTTGATACGAATCTTAACCATTCCGTCGATAATAACAATGTTAACCGTTATAATACTGACGACAATACTGGCAACACTTATGAACATCTACAACACAATACTGTGCAGTATGTTAACACGCCGTCGAGTGTTGACGGAGACCACGTGTACCTCCACGTCAATGAACCAACACAGTCACAGATCTCAGATGAAGATTATTATAACACTGCCAACCTGACTGGGTCAAACAGTTTAGGACGGAGACCACGTGTACCTCCACGTCAATGAACCAACACAGTCACAGATCTCAGATCAAGATTATTATAACACTGCCCACATGACTGGATCAAACAGTTTAGATTCACACGAGTTGAACATAACTGGATCAAACAGTTTAGATTCACACGAGTAGAACATGACTGGATCAAACAGTTTAGATTCACACAAGTAGAACATGACTGGATCAAACAGTTTAGATTCACACAAGTAGAACATGACTGGATCAAACAGTTTAGATTCACACGAGTAGAACATGCCTGGATCAAACAGTTTAGGACGGGAAGTAGCTCAGTGATAAAACGCGATCGATCTAGGATCGATCCCTGTCGTTAGACTCACTTGGGCTATTTCTCGTTGTAGCAAAAGCCGTGGTATGTACTATCCTGTCTGGGATTATACATATAAAAGATCTTGTTCTGTTAATCGAAAAGAGTAACTAATGGTATCGTGGCAGCGGGATTCCTGCCATCCGTATGGCTCTTAACCATATGGCTGACGTAATGTAATAAATGTGAATGATTTACTAACAAAAATAAACTTTTAATTTATTGTTTGTTGTTTTATTATTTTTTAGAAGTGGTTTCCTTAAAGGCGCATACCCTAGTTTTAGTCCGTGAAAAGGACACTAAGCTTAGTTCATCTACAAAACTGTAACACAAATTTGAATAAGGATATAACAGAGAGAAGCTTAAAGTCTGTGACGTTTAAACAGAGAAATACCATCATAAAATAGCTAGAGCTTGTCTCGATAACCATTACTTTGCAGACGGACGAGTGTTTTAGAATTATACAAAATGCATTTTGGGGTATTGTGAAAACTTAGATGACCAGACCAATTCAGGTATACAAAAAGTAATATTCTAAAGAATGAAATTTAAGCACTTCTAATTTAAATTATTAAAAAAAACTGCGTTAATACTGAAAACAACGTCTTAGTGTTTAAAAACTAGTCTGTCACGTCAAGAGAACGAACAGAACGTTTGTGTTTGAGAATTACCTTAATGAAACAAATCTTAGAGTAGCGTTACAAATAGTCTGTATAATGGATTTAGTAATGTATATTTACGAAAACGAATGAAAATAGCAATAGCTGGATAGTATACAGAATAACAGACAGGATACCAGTTTTAAGACCCTTGTGCTGGAATAATAGACATGATATCAGTGTTAAGTCCCTTGTGACATAATCTTCATCTGTCAGTTTGGCAACTGAAAATTACTGTACACGAAACAAGAATTTCTGTTTATTAACATAAAACACAAGTTACAAAAGGAGACGAAATTATAACACGTCACATAGATTTACCTTTATAATAAATTGATTAATAGCTTTCTTTCGAAACGACTACTATTATGATAATTATTAAGTGTCATCTGAATTGTTTTCCACAAACGAGTCCATCCGCTTATGATGGTAAATAAATTAAAATGTTAGGAACAATATACACAATTATCGAAAATAATATACATGTATATAACGGTACATTGTTATGTTTAAAACGTGTTGATAAGTTAGATATGACACAGATATGACTACTTAAAACGTCTTGCTGCGATTTCCCAAAATGAGGGTTTGTACATGCACGCGAACACACACACACACACACACACACACATGTCATGTCATGTCATAGGGTTTTACGTGCACATTCAGAACAAGCTGTTGTAGCGCACGCCTGTCCATGACAGGAAAGGTGGGGGGGGGGGAGGGGAGAGGAGCGACCGCCTGCACTGGCAGGAGCAAGGGGGCGCCAGCAGCCCGATCAAATCGGTAGCAAGCGGGTGGGGGTGGTGGTGGTGCTATGGAATTTGAATGGAGCAGTTAAATGCCAAAGAGAAAAGGGTGCGCAATTTTGATTGAGGGAATTTGGCGCAATTTTGAACGGTCGGTCGAAAGGTAAATGGCCGAGCTAATATAGGTTTTGATATTATTACACACACACACACACACACAGATATATATATACAGATCGCACTGACCGTATCGCGACACTGAATAGCTTGTCATGGTACGTTTATAGCCACGGTATCTTCTAGCCTTCTCTTTGTATGTGAGGCTATGGCTAGAGTGCACTCTATGCTAACAGTTTGTCAATGTTTTTCTCTGTGTCTCAAGTACAAACACTTTCCGAAATGTGATGCCATAGACCTTTAGTCTGAATCTTTGTTAGGTTTACTCATGGCACTAAACTTGTATGTTAGTGTCTAGCACATACGTCATACGAAGAAAGCCGATACCGCTATCGGAAAGCGACTGACACCGTGTTGCGGTTGTCGGGTTCTTCTTGCTGTATCTGTACTTGTCGGAAAAGTATACATTTAATGTCGGCAGTGACCTTCGAAATAATAATTTAAGAAGCTATATGCATATTAGCAGAGTACTTATGGATCCTTTGGTCGTTTTCATATTAGACACAACACGGCTAGAGGACACACGAGCTAGGCCGTTTAGTGAACAGATCATTCGTTGTTGTTGTTTATGTCATAGGGGAACATTTTATAACTACGTGTATATTCAAATGAAATTTAAATCTAGTTAGCTGTGGATATACGATTCAATTAATTGTTATTGCGTCACCTGTATTTATGCAATAACTTAGTATGTAGTTAATTAGTGAATAGCAATCATTGCAATTAGCGGGAAACTAAATTACACCAATTAAGAACACTCCGACTTTTAATTGTTGCCGCCAGCTTATCAGGACTATAACTCATGGCAAGACTTTATTTACACACAGGCCGTTACACACTGGCGTAGGAGAAATATATACACATTTCGTTCTTACAAACGAATATATTGTTAAACGTGTATATGGTGCAGTAGATAATGGCAGTGACGAGTCAACAAACATATTTATCTTATAAATATTATTTGTTGTTTGCATGAAAAAAATATATACCCAGAAAGACCGAAGGGGAGACCTATGGAGGACAGCTCTGCTGTCATTTCCTCTTCTTTTTTTGTTTGTTTGTTTGTTTTTGGGGGGAGGGGTGGGTGAGGGGGGTGGATGGGTGGGTGATGGTGTCTCAGTCGCAATGCCAACTCTATCGTTCACCTAAGAGCTCAGACTTATATATTATCTGTATCACCATGTTGTTAACTTGACATTTCATGTTGGAAAAGAAAATAAGAAAGTACATCGCCAACTTCTGACTTCTGTTCATTCATTTAGCATTCGTCATACATAAATAAGAAGAAAAAAAGAAAACTACTCTGTGCTATTTGTTTAAACTTATTTTCGTGCTTTTATCCACTTATGGTTCAAGCACGCCGTCTTGGACAACACCTCAGTTATCTGGGCTGTCTGTTCAGGACAGAAGTTAATGAGAAGTACAGCGTGTAGTGGCCTTACAACGAGTCGTTAAACCCTCTCTCTCTCTCTCTCTCTCTCTCTCTCTCTCTCTCTCTCTCTCTCTCTCTCTCTCTCTCTCTCTCTCTCTCTCTCTCTCTCTCTCTCTCTCTGCGAACTCAGTACCTGCCAGGCTTATGTCCGATGGCTTAACCCCAAAACCACCAAGGCCGGTTATTAATTGTACTATTTTACTACTTCTCATTTACATATGAAAGATATGTGACATCGAACCTTCTCAATGTCGTTATTCTTCCTGATTGCGACATGCGCTGGTGCTACCCTCAACACTACCCTACAACAGGTATCTATCGTTCACTATGCCATACACTTTCTGTTCTTCACACGCAACACTGCCAATGTAGGTTGCTCAACTGATTTCTATTTTTGTCCTATACACACTAAAATAATACCCAGGTAGGTCACATCATCGTGAACCCAGGCATTCGTTTGGTATTTACTTCCTGGTTTCGAGACTCAGTACAGTACACTAGAGATCGGTGTTATGCACAATGTTGTCAGGTTCATAGTCGACACGCGAAGAGTCATCTACAACTGAAAGTATGAGAAAGGAATACTTTAGAGTTAGTGGATATAACTAAAACATAAACCACACAGAGTGTATTTTGTACCAGTATTAAAACACGGAGCTGCATAGTAACAACAAAACATGAAGACGGATACGTCATGGCAGATACTTATTCTTAGTTTCGTTTTAACAACACATTCCTCCCAAGGTTTGTATACCTGTATATACCTTTTTAAACACAAAATATAAATGAGAGACAGAACTGTGTGTGTGTGTGTGTGTGTGTGTGTGTGTGTGTGTGTGGTACAGAGAGAGAGAGAGAGAGAGAGAGAGAGAGAGAGAGGGGGGGGGGAGAGAGTGAGTTGTTTTTCAATATTCTAACAACACGTTCCTCTCGAGCTCTATAAATGTATTTGTTACGCAAAATATAAATGAGGGAGAAACAATATATATATATGGGGGAGGGGGTCATTAAGGTATAAGGATGGATCGCCAAAACGAAGAAAAGTGTTAGATCACACGCTAATATTTAGAACACATTTCTCAAAGAAGGTTTAACTATGATTTATAGTTCCATTTTAGTTTGATGAAAATAAACATTTTACGTTTAGAATTCACTTGTAATTGCCGTTCAAAATCTTCTTCAACTCTATGTTTTGGAGGGTTTTTTGTACGTAAAATTGTTTCTGATATGATTAACTTTCATTAATAGTAAACCGAGCTTATCTGACCGTAGTGCAAACAGAAATATCGAAATGTTCCAAAAAGCAAAAACAAAATCTCAAAAAGTACATTCAATCCTGAAAAAAAAAACCCTGCGGGATGTGGTAAATTAATATTGATGGCCAATCGACCACGTTTGTTTTGTACGTACTGTAGCTATTGAATAGGTTTTCACTGTAACGCAGTTTCTGACATTAATCGTTGTATCGTACACCGTTTTGAAAATGATACCATTAACAGACAACATAATAAACTGATTTTGTATAAATTCAGTTTTAAAAATTGGGTCGTTTTTTTTATCACTCAGTATAATTAAAAAAGAAAAATGTAAGAAGAATTAAATAGGGTTATTTAAAAGAAAGAAAGAATCCCACCAGAATACAGCAACAGCAACAACATTCAACTCTATTTTCTTTATGGGTATGTGATGTTGAATGGGTCCTATCAAGACTGTTTGTCATTATTTTATTATATGTTACATGCATATTCACTTTTGTCTTTACAGCTAGCATGGTCTGCCCTGAACACTTGACAAAGAATTTTCCTAATTCAAGTATGTAATGAAATACTTGTTGTGCTTAGATTACGTATATGTTACCATTGAAAACAATATGACAAATAATAGTCCCATAACAAACGTAACACTATTTGTTCGTTTTATTGAAACTGCATAAGTAATGTTTTTATTAATTTAAGTGGCATCATAATGTAATGCTAGGCACAGACTATCAACTGTCACGACGAAGTTGACTAATCGGTAGTGGGAGTTTTGTGTAATAGTTTGGTTTCTAGCCGACCACGTACAGGTACCCCACAAACCAGTTTGTTTTCACGAAAAGACAAAAAAGATTATTTTTTTTTTTTTAATGACATCGGCTATTGGATGTCAAACATATAGTAATTTTGACACAGTGATAGAGAGGAAACCCGCTACATTTACCCATTAGTAGCAAGGGATCTTTTAAATGCACCACCCCACAGACATGATAGCACATACCACGGCCTTTTTGTACCAGTCGTGGTGCAATGGATGTGACGAGAAATAGCTCAATGGGCTCACCTACGGGGATCGATCCCAGACCGACCGTGCATCAAACCAAAATTCAAACGAAAAGTAATATTGTTTACCTTGTAATATGCATTGGTGTTTCCTTTTAAACAAATGCACTCATATATCAGTAGTATGGTTCTAACTAATATTGTAATCACGCCCACTATTTTAATAAATGTTGAAATATTTATATCTACATAATGAATCGATAATATGTATTTAATGAATCGACATGCATTCGTGGTGAAATATGTTTGCCAGACATAAATTGTTCTTTTTTTCAAATTCACCTATTTACTCAGAAATGTGAGATCGATCTGCTTAAGTGTGGTCGCCGTTAGTGAACTCTTCGGAGATTTGTTTTTGCACTAAAGTGGATAAAAAAAAACCCGCCCAAAAGTTCACCTAGGGTGATCAATATTAAGGCGAATACTGTACCTTTACTGGGCTACTTCCCGTTCAGTTGATGTAAGTTGCGCAAGTTTCAATTCAATTAACATTGGTGAATTAAATATATAGAGGCTATTCCATGGGGTTTTTCGAATACGATTTTTATGTCAACGAGTGGTGTGTGAAAACCATATTTTCACGAATTACGAAGCAATGAGTGAAAATATGGTTTTCACACATCACGAGTTGACATAAAAATCGTATTCGGAAAAACACCATGAAATGGTCTATTTATTATATACATATTTCCTAATTTTTGACAATATCTTTCGCTTTTTGGTAATATCTTTCGCTTATCCTATCGAAAACACGTAACGTCATGATATATTTCTTCCTATGTAACTTTGCCATAAAATATACTTTACCATAGACTTTTAAAAAGAAAGTTGATTAAAATTTATCTTTATTAACATTTATTTAACAATACTGCGGTGCAAACATACCTGACAAAGCGATCCTCTAAAAACTCCCACAAAAACAAAACGAGTCGAATGCCGTTAAATTCTTACACTTACACTCCATGACACTACATTGTGTCATCATTATTTAGCTTCGTATTCAATTCGTTTTAGATATTTTATCGTTATTGCACTTCGTATCCCTTTTTTTATAGGTACAGTTGTTTAAATTATCTTTTTTTATTTTTCAAACACGATTAGATACATTGGTAATCATCAAATTTAAATACGAAGAACCGAGACAAAGGGAGATAATTTAATCATGCACTTTTACCAAAAAGTAAATAAGACTTCTATATTTTCACTGTAGCTAAAATACAGTGAAAATATGACTTTTCTCCGGATATGACTTTTATGGTTTCCGTAGATCTATATATTTCATTGCTATGTATATAATAAATATATATATGCCTGGACATTATCTTTCACCTCGGATACAATGTCATGTCGATACATTATCTAAACAAGATAGTTTAACATGTATTACAAAGCGGGCGTGATTAAAGTAGCATATTGATCAATTTATGCATTATTTTACCATTACTCGACACCCAATAACCGATGTATGTTCGTGCTAGGGTGTCGTTAAGCATTAATGTATTCATTGATTACGACAGCGGCTGCACCAGTGCAATGCACACGCTAAACACACACAGCTAACCGTTAACCCATGTGAGAGGAAGTAGCAGTAAGTCCTATGTTACATACACTTTCACAAAATGTGTCTTTGATATACCAGTAGTTGGGACGGGGAGAAACATATGTGTCCAAAACCTCAAACGAGTGAATTGCCACCGAGCTACGCCAAATCAAGACTCAATGAGAATAGATCTAATAGAAGACGGACATTTTGTATGAGTTTCAACACTGAAACAGTCTGTATGTGCTCTGTAATTTTTTAGTATTTAGATTTATAATCGTATTTTATTTATTTAAATTAAACGTAGTGTTATTGTTATATTGTTTTATTTTCTGCTACTGATACTGCTGCTGCTGATGATAACGAAAATAATAATATATGATTATTTCTTTAGCCGCACGTATGTGTAAAGAAGAAGCCATCAGAGGTGTTAACCAACTATATCTTGACGTGTTTGTACCAGTCAACAGAGAAACCACCTGCAACTGCTCTCTTTACGCATCACAACACACACATATTGGCATATCCACGGTCAGACTTCCAGACAAGAACTGTGATTCAACACTGACTATAGACACACAGAGGAGGTTGACTTATAGTTGTGTAAATGAGAACAATTCAGTCGGGTATGGAAAAGATATTGTACGAAATATTACTCAAGCTAGTAATTTGATTGAGCTGGAAACAAGCAACGCACCCATTAACGTCACTTACTGTCTATACTTCTACAGTAAAGGAGGCGGAGGTATGAATATTTCATTTCGAATGTATGTATAGTGTCAGTCTATTTGTGTATTTGTGCATGCGTGTGTATGAATGTGTTTTTCTGGATATATTTTATGACACTTGCTTGAAAAAATCTAAATGTATAACGAATTATTTTTATTTACGTAGGTAAAAGATAACTATGAAATATATAGGTCTACAGAAACCATGAAAGCGATATTCGATGAAAAGTCATATTTTCACTGTATTTTAGTTACAATGAAAATATAGAAATCATATTTATATTTTTGTGAACAAATTAATGATTCAATAATCTCCCTTTTAAATTATTACGTTTTAATTATTGAGGTAAATGTCACTTGGTTCGTCTATTTTTTACTTGATGATTACCAATGCATATGCAAAATAGAAAAACAATGCAATTTAGACAATTGTATTTATAAAAAAGTGGATATTAAGTTTAATTACGGTAAATTATCTAAAACTGATTGAATACGGAGTATGAAGCGAAATAATGGTGACACAATATCCTATCATTGAGTGTAAATTAAAGTTTAACTTCCAGTTCGATTCAAGTTTTGTTTGTGTGTGTTTTTAACGATCGCTTTGTCAGGTATGTTTGCACGGCAATATTATTAAATAAGTATTAACTTAATAGTTTAATAATTATAATATTCATATTTGTTTTAAAAAGTCAATGGTTAAGTACATTATCTGCAACTATATCATATATCAATGCGTTACATGTTTTAGATACGATAAAATTGGGAAAGATGTAGATAATATTATATGATGTGTAAACAAAAAACAAAATCATTCAATGCTTCGCAATTCATGAAAATATGGTTTTCACACATCACTCATTGACATAAAAATCGTATTCGAAAAAAAGATGAAATAGCCTCTGTTTCTCACAATGTTAAAGTTAAAGTTTGTTTTGCTTAGCGACACCAGTAGAGCACCTTGATTTCATTTATCATCGGCTATTGGATGTAAAACATTTGGTAATTTTGCCATACACCTGCTACATGTTTCTATCACATGTAGTAGCAAGGGATCTTTTATATGCACCTTCCCACAGAAAGAATAGCACATACCACGGCCTTCGATATA
>NC_054713.1:22654117-22713473 GCF_016097555.1 Gigantopelta aegis | reverse complement strand
AGAGAGCGATGGTACACAGAGAAGTGAAAACATAAACGACGAAAACAGTATTCTTACAAGGATTAAACAACAAAACTGTGTATCACGGTTAAACATGAAGTCTAATACAGTCTGGCAGATATGTGTGCTTACCCTTGTTTTATTAACACATTCCTCTCAAGGTCTGTATATATGTATTTATATATAACGCATGAGCGATCAGAGACAGAGACAGGGAGAGAGATAGAGGGAGAGAGAGAGAGAGAGAGAGAGAGAGAGAGAGAGAGAGAGAGAGAGAGAGAGAGGAGAGAGAGAGAGAGAGAGACGCGGAGAGAGAAAGAAAGACAGAGAAAGACGGGGAGAGAAAGAGGTAGGGAGAGAGAGAAAGAGAGAGAGAGAGAGAGAGAGAGAGAGAGAGAGAGAGAGAGAGAGAGAGAGAGAGAGAGAGAGAGAGAGAGAGGTAAACACCATGCAGGCATTTTGCTCCAACACTTCTCTATTTAAGTGGCGTTGTCAGACACAATAGCCCCTTAGCTACCATGTCATAAGCATAATACTAGTATGTCACTTATTTCTTGACAATGGGACAGACACTATTACTATAGCTGAACTGAATTTGGTCGCTAAACCAAACATTCGAACGCCATGCATAAACTAACTCACAATGTACGATTATCATGTAATCCAGTGTTGAAAACAGAATATATTATCTTTGTAGTCTGTGTATGCTGCTAACTAAAGTACTAATCAAAATTATACCCAGGTGATTTTCCAGTCTTATATATTAGTTATGAAAAGCCCTGGAATAAAAACCATAAAAATGTGTCAGTATTATCATGACCTGTTACGGTATTCAAACAACCGGTACAAAAAATGACTATAAATGACCTGTTATAGATAAAAATATGAGATGTATTTACAGTTTTACTGCAAAACATATGTAATTTGAAACAGACTATAACACCCAGGTTGATATTGATAGCAGCAATAATACACATGTCCTTTCCAATACAATGAAGTTCAATATACTGCTTTGTCAGAATAAGATATTGAACAAATTTATTAGCATATTGATATATATGGATACAACAGAAGTCATTTTGTTGGTAGCAAATTTATATAATTATTTTAGTTATTTGATTAAATATCCTAGACTGCTATGTATTCTTACACTTAGTACTTGTGATTTCACCTGTCAGGTGTAATCAATATCAACCTGGGTGTTGTACTCTGTTTCAAATTACATATGTTATGCAGTAAAATTGTAAATACATCTCATATTTCTGTCTATAACAGGTCATTTATTGTAATTTTTTGTACCGGTTGTTTGAATACCGTAACAGGTCATATTAATACTGACACATTTTTACGGATTTTATTCCAGAGATTTTTATAACTAATATATAAGACTGGAAAATCACCTGGGTATAATTTTGATTAGTACTTTAGTGCACAGCGAAAGTAACTTCGCTTTATACGATATCATGTTTGAGGTTGGTGTACAGTTAGGCCGAAAAAAATAAATACTTGTTTCCTATTACATGCTGGAAAAATATAGGGTAGGTAGGTAGGAAAAACATTTTATTTTGGAAAATAATTTTATTTATGGATATTAAATAAAGGTGTTGACTACCGGTATCCAAAATAACCTCTGCATGTATAGAAATGCATTATGCAAACCATCAATACCATTCATCACAGTGTTTTCCCTAGAAATGAAGTAAGGCATGGTAAAATGACGTTTTGGTGATGATAACTAGTTTAACGTGCCCATATACCACTAGGATTTTGAACACGCCCATCCCGAGTCTGACCTCCGATAAGATCGGTGGCCTGACTCGGGATGTGTGGGGGGTGGGGGTGGGGGGGGGGGGGGGGGGGTTGAAAATGGTCAGAATTTTGAAAATAGCAATTAGTAAAAAGTTAATAAAATAAAAAATAAAATACAAGCCAAAAAAAAAAAAAATTGACTGCTCGGCCGAATATTTATATAATTTGGAGCATTTTAGATGGACAGTCCAAAAATAAATAAGAGAGGATCGGACTATTTAAAAAAGGAAGTAATTTCGACATAAAATTTTGAACGAAGGTCTAAATGTTTAAAGTCCGATCTATATGTCCACGTGAGTGGAGGCCACTGGAGTTTGGCCGTTGGAGTTTGGCCTACGGGAACCGATGAGCGGAGATCCGGCAAAGGCGGGGATGAAGTGCTTCCATCTCTGGTCGGCGAGGATGGTTATGACACTCCGGCAGTCGTTGCCGAAAAGGGCCTTGACGATCCTGTGGATGGTGTGGCTATCCATCTCTCTAACCAGGACCGCTTGTCGGTAGACTCCTTCTCGGCGCTGAGTTAGTACCAACCCCGTCTTGCCGGCTGTAGATTTGATGGTGTGTAGCTCGTAAGCGCTTCCATCAGGCAGTTGTTTTAGTTCTGGTTTCACTAGTCCGCCCATCAGTGATGCCGGATCCGAGGTGTCCCCCTGCACGAACTTCAGGAAGCCGGACCTGATTTTCCCGATCTGAACTTTCCAGACGGCTTCCGAAGGGGGACGGTGCTTGTGAAGGTGGAGGCCGGACCTTGTCAGGTTGGTCGCTCGGTTCCTCTTTCCAACGGCGGCTGATCGGGCCGGTAGCTTGACGACTGGCAGTACCGGGGATACCGGCCAGTTCTGTCCGGGCCACGTAGTGGTCGGCGATGGAGGGCCTTTACGGCGCGTCTCACACACCGCGGTGTTGAGTCTGTCCCTCTCGGTGGTCGACGGTTCCGGCGTAGCTGGTTTCCTCGACTCAGGCTGGGCTGGGGGCGGCGTCGCAGAAGGGAGCCGCTATTTCCCGTAATTTAGTAAGAGTCCCCCAAGGTGGGAGGGGTAACTCGAGAGTATATGGCGAGACGTCTGTCCTCATCGCAAGTTAGTTTGGAAGTGTGACGTTTTGGGGGCATATTTTATGTGCAGTTTTAAATATAAGGGCTTTTTTTCCATTATACAATTTTCAAAAGGACAAAAACCTTATGGCCATTTTGTTTTCTATATCTATTTCATAACTTAATTGAAAAAAGGAAATATGTAGTACTATCCACATAGGTGTGTTTAAAGGCTTCTTTTTACATGGGCAACTTATAAATTTATAAAAGGTAAGGCATTTTGATTTTGAGGGCAACATGGTGCTAACCTATCTGTGGGAGAGTACATACAAAAGACCCCTTGCTGTTTAATAATAGGCAGAAGGTTTACTCTCATATTAACACTTAACTTCTGTACTGGTCCAGGACAGACTTGGTTGAACCTTAATTGGATAGAAACCAGTAAATAAGTTATAACAATTTCTTTTAATGAAAACTGAAAAGGGTTCTATATTTATCTGTCCAACAATAACATTTTAATTTTTTTTAATGAATATTATCTTTCCTAGTGTATCTAAGAAATGGCAGACTAATTTTATAATTTGCAATGTTAGTTTTATTCTGTATGCATCCAGTATTAAAGTACACACTTGGTTTGAAGCAATCAATTGGTCCAATGAATAGAAATGCAGTACAAATGCTCAGGATGCTCAAACGAATGTTGAAAAGTAAAGTTTGTTTTATTTAACGACGCCACTAGAGAACATTGATTTTTATCTTTAATATCATCGGCTATTGGACGTCAAACACATGGTCATTCTGATACTGTTTTAGAGGAAACCCGCTGTCGCCACACAGGCTACTCTTTCAGAAGAATGTTGATGTAAAACTTAAATCATGTTAGAATTATTAACAAGAACATTGTAATGAAATAAAAAAACATTTTGCGTTCAATTTCTTTCTAGTCAGCATGAACTTTTTTAGCTGAAACCCGCGAAGTTCCCAGTGACCACTTACAAAAAATAACGAAACGCATCGAGATCTTACTGACATATTTAATCATTTGATTTGGCAGAAAACTCCATCAGTATCGGTAAACATTCCCTCCCCTAGTTTATCAGAAGGTCATTAAATTTCTACAAGGCCAGTTTTCCGCTGGAGTAAATCATTAAATATAGTTATTATTATTATTATTATTATTATTATTATTAATCGGAACACCTCGCTACGCTAAATGTAGAGTAAATCGGAAAAGATCGCATATATTCGTGAAAACAATTTTCCGACTCTTCGCCCGATATCTCACGAAAGTTACCGAACTTCAATTTGAAGGGAAGTAACTCCATCAATCAATTGTTAGAAGAAAACAATTCGTGGCTAACGGGTCGCCAATAAAACTAAATTTGCGACAGTAAAACCACCGATATACGTCCGCAAATTGGAAAACACAGTAGGGTTATCCCCCAAATGACACCAAATTAGTGATTGTGATAGTTTTGGAATGTTTTCGTGGAAATCGTTGTTATATTAAAAAAAAAATTTTGATATACAAAAAAAGGTTTTAGGGTCGGCAGGTTCAAATTAGGGTCGGTCAGGTAACCGGAAACAAACAATATTTTATGATACGCCTTATGGAGATATGGTATAGAATGTCGGAAGGGGAAGGGGAAGAGGCAGGCTGACCTTTCAACTGTCTGCGTTCTTTGGCAACTACCTGTACCATGAACAATTGTCTGTATTGATACATATATTTAGTACCAATATTCCAACCAGTACATTTTACCCCAATTCGGGGTATATAATTATAGATCTGTTCAAGTGGCGTTCCGTCCCAACCAGTGGACAATGGGTAGTGTATCAAAGGCTGTGGTATATGTTGTCCTGTCCGTGGGAAAGTGAATATGACAGATCCTTTGCCGCTAATGGAAAAAAAAATGTAACGGGCTTCCTCTAAAGACTGTGTCGCAGTTACCAAATATTTGACATTCCAACAGCTAATGGTTAATTAATCAATGTGCTCTTGTACTGTCGATAAACAAAACTAATGTTAACTTGTTTAACTGTTTTAGCATACATTTTAAACAGATACATGCCTTTTGATATAAAGCAGTTGTTCATTTTGAAAATAAACAAACGGGTATACGGAAGACTCTTTGTATCTGTCTTCCGGTCTCTGTCTGTCACTAGGTCTGTGCTCCAGCCAGTGCACCACGACTGGTATATCAAAGGCCGTGGTATGTACTACCCTGTCTGTGGGATGGTGCATATAAAACATCGAAAAAGAGTAGCCCATGTAGTGACGACAACGGGTTTCCTCTCTCAATATTTGTGTGGTCCTTAACCATATGTCTGACGTCATATAACCGTAAATAAAATGTGTTGAGTGCGTCGTTAAATAAAACATTTCTTTCCTCTCTCTCTCTCTCTCTCTCTCTCTCTCTCTCTCTCTCTCTCTCTCTCTCTCTCTCTCTCTCTCTCTCTCTCTCTCTCTCTCTCTCTCTCTCTCTCTCTCTCTCTCTCTCTCTCTCATAGTCTTTCCCTGTATCTGCTTCTGTCTTATTCCTGTTTCTCTCAAACATATGTTAGACATAATTTAACAGCCGCATTATTCCTTTTCTTTAATTTGTATATACAAGTGATAAGAAATATTAACACATCTAATAAGGATCAATTTCATTTCAGTCTTTACAATTATAGTATATTATCATCATATAATTTAATGCTAACTTTTGTCGTTACAGCTAATATGGCCTGTCCAAAAACTTCAAATGTTTCAGGTATGTAACAAATTACATTTATGGCTTACTAACAAATAGCTTCTGAAAAAAAGGTTTCCATTTTGAAGCCCATTCTCGATTCCAGCTAGCTAAGGTGCGTGTCCAGAAAAACAGTATTCTTGATCAATAACTAAATAAGGGCACAACAAAGTATAAGAAATGAAATGCTAAGTAAATAAACCACTTCTGTCCCATACACAGTTAACATCGAATGCAGATGCTATGCCCAGTAGTCTACCAGCCTAGTTTAGGAGTTAGTACAAGTGGTTGGGTAGAAAATGCCAATGGTAGGGGGGTCTATGAGGGTGATTACCAGGGTGGATGTAGGGTCTGAAAGTGGTGCAATTATTTTGTTTTTTACCAACAAACATTACCACCAATGACTAGATTCGTTCTAACTCATAACCTTTTTATTATAGAAGCTAGGATCACAATTCTGGTAGTGAATGAAAGGTCTGACCATCATCGAAATATATATTAAGGGACAAAAGAAACATTACACCAGTAAATTAGTGAAATACTGTTATCATTTTCAATAAAAATGAGATTTATTACTTTTTCCAATGCGTATGTCTTATCTGCATGACACAGACATAGCAACCTCGATTCACAAACAATAGGGGTAGCGCTAACTAGGAAAGGTGCACATGTGGGTTTCGTGACATTCATCGTGCACGTTCATCCAATTTTAATCGCCTTTTGAAAGAAATGTTTGCTAGGATATCTTCAAACCAAAACACATCAAATTCCTTTTCGGAGAAACCGTACAATCATGCCGCGTCTTGACGACTGTACCAGGGAACGAGCAAATGGTATGATGCAGGCTGGTGCAACGCACACAGACGTTTCCCGACGATATCACGTGGCGAGGATCAGCATTTCCAGGCTATGGCAGCGATATTTGATGACCAACACTACTGCTGACCGACAAATATCAGGTAGACCTAGGGTAACCACGCCAAGACACGACAGATTCATCCGGCTATGTCATCTGCATAATCGGTCGAAAAGCCTTCACATACTGTATATGTGATTCCTGGTCTGTGCAGGATTTCTCCTAGAACTGTACATCGTCATTTGCCTAAAGCAGGCCTACGCGCAAGAAGACCCGACCGAGGACCTATGCTGACTCAACGTCATCGCCAACAACGTCTGGAGTTGTCGCGACGTCACCTGCGATGGAGGATTCATAACTGACAAGAAGTCTTGTTTACAGACGAGTCTCCGTTTACTCTACGTTATGTTAAGGGCCGCAGAATTGGTGAGAGGTATTCGGACCCTTGTGTCTTGCGTCACGATCGTTTTGGAGGTGGAAGAGTTATGGTGTGGGCGGGAACACTAAATGCTCAGCGCTACCGAGAACAAATCCTCATTCCACACGTGTTACCTTTCATGGCAGCCAACGGAGGGACGTTCCAGCAGGACAACGATCGCGCCCAAACATCAACATCGACTTCCTCCGTCAACATAACGTGTATGTGTTACTCTGTTCGACTCTTTCACCCGATCTCTCCCCGATAGAGTATCTGTGGGACCCGTTGGGAAGACAAGGGAGGAGACGACATCAGCAACCAGAAACGTTGGCGGAATTTACGAAAGCTTTGCGGCAGGAGTGGCATCATTTCCCCATGGAACAGATCAACCGCCTGATTGCGTCTATGCGTCGCCGATGCCAGGCTGTAATCAACAACAAGGGATCATTCACCCGTTATTGTTGATAACGATACTTCTAATTGTATGACATATTCAGCTAACAAAAAGCCTAGTAAATGGAAACCCGAAAAAATCAACAGAATTTAAAAATAAAATTAACCAGGACTCACTCGAAATAATATCCACAATACTTGATAATCAGTCCGTTGACATTCAAACACGTGTCGATACTGCAACAGAGGCTATGAAAAATATATTTTTAGATGCGGCTGAATTAACTCTAGGTCATGCACGATCTTGCAGATAAAGCGAGGTGTAAAACTCAAAGGTAACCAATCACTGTTCGGTAAGACACACAATTGTCGAGTTCTCCGCGAGGCCAAAAAAACGTATAACCCAAGAAAAACTTTAGAAAATAAATAAAGATTAATTAATGCAAGTAAAACGTATAAAAAGTCCTTATTGAAAGAACATTCTGTCCAAAGATTTAATATTGAAAAACAAATGCGACAACTGAGAACAAACGACCCAAAAGCTTTTTACCAACTACTTAAACCACCTAACGAAGATAATAACTTACCACCGTTAGATAATTTCTATCTGTTTTTCCAAACTCTAAACAAAGGCAAATCGGACGATAACGAAACAAAAATAAACTTGAATAACATAGACTCTGATAGTGAAAATGTGTTAAACAGTAGGAGTGAAGAAAATGAAATATTAGATGCTATAAAACAACTTTAAAACGGTAAGGCACCTGAAATCGATAATACCATTAATGAATCTATTAAAACAACTGCCGGTGTTGCGAAATATATTCGCCCCCCTAGAAAATCGCCGGCCGGCGATTCTATTTCGAAATAAAATCGCCCCCGGCGAATTTATTTCGAAATAGAATCGCCGGCCGGCGGATTTATTTCTCGCCCCCCTCCAAATATTTTCGCCCCCCCCCCCCCCCCCCCCCCCCCCCCCCCCCCTGCCCCTATATAATGTGTTATATATAGGACGATGATCTATTTCTACCATAGTCCATACGCATACAAATTATGTGCTGTCTTTAATAGTCATCGAAAAAAGAGAGAAATATCCTTATTTATTACATATCCATTCAATCTTAGTATAGTAATAAAGACCATTCCGATCCGTGCAATTAAAAAATCTTTTATTGAACATATGTCCAATAAAAGCCTGAACTATTTTTGGGGGAATCCCCCATATTATTGTTTGAGAGTTAGCTCCCTTGAATGTTTATTATTATTTTATTATTTTATTAATTTTAAAATAAATAAATAAACTAAAGAAGGTATGTAATAAATACAGAACTTCACATACGGTTTTTTCGTTCCTATTTATTGCACTTGTTTATTGTGCGCAAGAATATATACCACTCGACCGCTACGCGGTCTCGTGCTATATATTATTCTTGCGCACAATAAACTCGTGCAATAAATAGGAACGAAAAAAACCGTATGTGAAGTTCTGTGTATATATTACACTTTTTGGAAACAGTTCTCAAGCGAATTACTCTCTAATTATACAACATTACATTAGAAGAATACCCTCTATTTTACCTTTAGTTTACACTGTCTATGATTATAATTAATTTCTATCTATAGTATAGAGACTATAGACGATATTTTATTTCTTTATTTCATTTGTGAATGCAGTGCCCCGATTTCCTCCATAAGGTATTCATACGTCATGCATTTTAAAACATTTCAGAAAGACATTAATCCATGGATATGATTTGAATAAAAACATATACTCTCCGTCAAATATATAAAACTCAGATAATGTTTCGCTTGTAGTGACGACTTCTATTGTAAACTGAATTATATAATTATAGGGGTCACTTTATTATCCATTATACAAGTGATTCTACTGATGTAGTGGCGTATATGTAAAATATCATCTAAGAACATCATTTTAGTAGCGTTATAACAGATATAAAATGTTTAGTACCACCACATTAAGACAGGTGTTTACTGTTTGCAGACAGGAAACAAACAATTCTTGAAGAAGTATCTAGCTATAAACTTTCATTATATTTGCTTACAAATATTGATAATTCAAATGCATAATTAATAGGCTACATTATTCCAGTAACTGAAGTTGGATGTGTGCGTGTGTATGTGCGTGTGTTTATCTTTGCGAGGGTCTGTATCATATGTGTATATGTATGTATATGTGCGTGTGTGTGTCTATGTATGTGTGTGTGCGCGTGTGTGGCATGCTCACGTGTATAAAACATAACAGTGATATAAATATGTTCAACAATAATTTACCTGAATATTGTTCATTAAATGACAGAATAACTAAAAATGAGTAAGGGGCGAATATTTTATGGGGGTGATTCTATTTCGTGGGTCGGGGCGATTCTATTTCAAGGGGGGAGGTTTTATTTCGAAATAGATTCGCCGGGGGGCGAAAATGTTACGGGGGCGATTCTATTTCGTGACACCGGCATGGTGCTACCAATCTGTAGTCAACTGTTTAACATAATCTTCGACAATAGTATTTTTCCTAATGAATGGTTGACTGGAGTAATTAGACCCAGTTTTAAACATAAAGGAAATCGTTCATTACCAGAACATTATAGACCAATAACGTTGCTCTGCTGCATCTCTAAACTATTCGCCACAATTTTAAATAACCGATTAAATGCTTTTATTGAAGAAAATAATATATTGAATGAATCTCAGACTGCTTTCCGAAAAGACTACTCTACTACCGACCATCTATTTAATATACATTCTCCGATAAAATTTTTAAAGACAACAAGAAAGAAATTATTTTGTGCTTTTGTAGATTTCCAAAAAGCTTTTGATCTAATTTCTAGGACTTGTCTCTGGCAGAAAGTGTTAGAAAATAATATAAATGGAAAATTCTTTAAAATAATTTATCAAATGTATCAAGGAATAAAGTCATGTATTTGTACAAAAAAACCGAAACCTCGGACCTATTTCCATGCAACATCGATGTCCGACAGGGACAAAAATTGTCGCCTGTCCTGTTTTCCCTTTGTCTAAATGATCCAGATAATTACTTAAAAAGCAAACATTATACTGGGGTATCCCTGGATACAGATAAAACGTTCTATGAAACAGCTCTTTACTTTTTATGTTTATTATATGCCGACGATACTGCGCTTCTCGCATCAAACGCCTCTGACTTACAACAATATCTAAATGTCTTTTCACAATATTGCAATAAATGGAAACTCAAAGTAAATGCAAGTAAAACTAAAATAATAATTTTCAATGGCACCAGTGTTTACACATGGAAATGATGTGCTTGAAAACGTAAAAGAATATTGTCACGGGGATTCTATAATAACCGTAACTGAATAAAACACGATTGTCCAAATATCTCTCATAACTGTATATCTATTGGATCTCTCTGTAACGGGCGGTTATACCCTAATGTGGCTCGTCTAGGTATGATCAGAGATACGATCTTATATAAAGTATATATTATTATAGCACGTTTAGTTCACTAGAAAACACAACAAAACACAATACACTTTGGAATCTGTATTAACTTACGCTGACAAATGTACTGCCGCAGTAGTTAATTAATAACAACAATAATAACAACCCAGAACTGATCACTTAATTAGTTAATCTCTAGGTGCCTAGTTTACACAATATGCTAATCACTTCACCGTGACACAACACCCACACGTGTGATAATTTAGAACCGCTTACACACACACACGTGCGATAATGGAGAAAATGCTTCCAGGGGAACTTAATTAATAAAGGAATTACAACACTATTCCTAACTGGTTAATTTTTAATTAACCCTAACTACTCATTCAATAACCTTGTAATACAGAATTAATACTGGTACCTATCCAATAAAGACAATAACCTACAGTTTACCTAGGTCCTCTAGGATGACTGGCTAAGCTTTATATATATATATATATATATATATATATATATATATATATATATATATATATATATATATATATATATATATATATATATATATATATATATATTTATATATATTTATATATATATATATATCAGAACGGTGAGCCTACAGAATACTGCGTCAGATGACCGGCAGCACCGTCTAAATAATATTGGTATAATACAGTATTAAAATATATAAAGTCACATCAATCACATCAAGGTTATACAACAGAGCAGAAATAATATATTTACCAAAGTCCAAACGGACTAACATTCCCGGGAAGCCTTCCTTTTTGGTTCTCCTCAATATCTCTAAAACCCTAGCTATTTATTCAAAACTCTCAGAGACAGCGAAAATCGCCTGGGGGTACAAGGCGGTACCTCACGTATCATCAGAATTCCACAGCGGCCAAGACGGCATATCTTTCTCTTAGATCGCCAGACTCATTGACGCCAAGTCGCCAAATCACAGTTGTAAAAACCGCACTCGCGGAGGTATTACGTAACTACTGGCCACATGGCTCCGCACCTGGGCGGGGTGTGTATTAGAAGTACAGCTCGATGACCGTCGCGCAAAGGTATCACGTAACAAGTTGCCCATCTGGGCTAAGTGCATTTGGAACTGCACACGGCCTTCTAAAACAATTAATATCGCCACAGGCGAAAAAAAATTAAGAGCATGTACCGTCACACACCCCCACCTCAAAAAGGATATTTCCTCTACTCTAGGAATAGGGAAATATACTACATTAAAACAAAAAGGTGCGTTAACCGACGCATACGGGCATTTATCACACATGTAATAATAAGGTGACTACCAGTAATCACACTGAGTCTCTGAGTCCCTGGTATACAAATAAAATATATAAAAACAAAACAGAAATCAAGAATGTCAACACATTATCATAATGTTCAATTTCGGGACAGGGCATCAGCGATTACATTGGAGGTGCCCTTGATATGTTCAATGGTAATTGGGTATTCTTGCAGAAGAAGACTCACCTCAAAACTCTCTGGTTGGTGGCTTTCATTCTGTGAATGAAGGTAAGCGGATTATGATCAGTAAAAAACACGACTTCATGCACTGCCGATTTCACGTAGATCTGAAAATGCTTCAGAGCTTGTACCATGGCCAAAGCTTCCTTCTCTATAGTGGAATAGTTCACCTGGTGTTTGTCAAACTTCTTGGAGAAGAAACTTACAGGATGGTCCGGTCCATTTTCGTCTTCCTGGAACAGCACAGCTCCAGCTCCCACGTCACTGGCATCCACAGCTAGCTTGAACGGCATTCGGTAGTCTGGTGCTGCCATCACGGGAGACGAGGAGAGCATCTGCTTGAGACGGTTGAATGACTTCTCGCATTCATCTGACCACTGGAACTTCGTTTCTTTCTTTAGCAGCGATGTGATGGAGGCCGCTACCGTCGCAAATTTAGCACAGAAACGATGATAATAACCGGCCATACCAAGGAACCGGCGAACTTCACGACGGTTGGTCGGTGCAGGGTACTGGCTGATGCTTAGTGTCTTGGCCTGCAGAGGGGCGACGCAACCATGTCCAACAGTATGACCTAAGTAGGTCACTGAAGCTTTCACGAATTCACATTTGCCCAGGTTCACAGTCAAGTTAGCTTTCTGTAGTCGACTGAATATGTGTTGTAACCCGGTTAAATGTTCATCCCAAGTGTCGGTGGCTAACACCACATCGTCCAGATATACACTGACGTTTTCTAGGTCTGATAACACCTGGTTCATCATCCTTTGAAAGGCAGCAGGGGCAGTCTTCAAACCAAACGGCATCACTCGGAATTGGAAGAGGCCGTCAGGTGTGATGATCGCCAAAATGTCCTTAGCTTCCTCCGTTAACGGAATGGCATAAAAACCCTTCAGTAGGTCCAATTTGGTGATGTATTGCGCGTGTCCAACTCGGTCGATGCAATCGTCAAGGCGGGGTAGAGGGTAGGCATCTGCCTTGATGAGTTGATTCACGCGACGTAGGTCAGCGCACATCCGGAAACTGTTATCTCCCTTTTGAATCAGAATAACAGGTGATGCCCACTGACTGTTTGATGGTTCCAGAATGTCGTGTTCCAACATGTAATCTATCTCCTTTTTTAGTGCCGCGCAATTTACAGGATTCATCCGATAAGCATGCTGTCGAATCGGCGTAGCGTAGGGTTCCAAGCGCACATCCTGGATTAAGGTATTGGTAACCGTTGGAAAGTCCTGACAAATGGAAACATTGTCTTGTATCAACGTGGTCAACTTTGCTCGCTGGGTGCTGTCAAGGTGCTGTAGATAAGAACTCAAGTCTGCTAGAATCTGGCTGTTGGTTAACTTGATCTCTGCAGTCTTGACGTCATCACAGGAAGTTGAGTGACTCTCAATTTGGACAGGCAACACTGGAACTATCGGCAGTCTGTCAAAATAACCTTTTAGTAAATTGATGTGACAATACCTACTTTTCCTGACCCTATCAGGAGTGTTTATCACATACCCTGTCTAATTAACCCGTTTGTGCACAACATAGGGACCGAAATACCTGTTCTGTAATGAACCCAGTTTAATGGGAAGGTACAGCAGCACTTTATCCCCTGGTTTAAATTTCCGACTCTTAGCCTTCCTATTAAACACTGATTTTATTTTGCTATGAGCATAGCTGAGATGCTTCCTAGCCAGTTCTATCAAACACTGATTTTATTTTGCTCTGAGCATGGCTCAGTTACTTCCTAGCCTTCCTATCCCTAACTCTCTTATTCATTAATACTCCCTTGTCCATATCATAACCTGACATCTTATCCTCCGTCTCACCCTCTGTTAACAATGTAGTGCGAGCTGCCAACAATTTTGGATCAGCCCCCTGCTCTAGAATTGACCCTTGTCTATTACAAGGTAAACCCCCTCCATCAAACACAACTGGTTCAATTCCCCTCTGCGGAAGTTCAACCGGTTCCACCACATTTAGTTCGTCAGTTGACTTATCTACCATTTTACTGATAACCTCATCCACTCCAATTTCATGGCTCACACACGTATCAGACAAATCACAAATATCCTCTGGGTCTCGTGCTAACCTACTGGCCATAGCCCTAGTCATTACACACGCAGGATATCTAATCTCATCAACCTCACTCTCTTCTATTGGAAAAGGGCTGTCTTTATTTGACAATTGGTCACATTTCGGCTGACAACACTGACTAGTCAAATCATTACCCAACAAAACTCCTATGTTTTCAACAGGCAAGTCCTTTACAACACCCATAATGACTGGTCCCATCACAAACTTTGAACACAAGAAAACGTTATGTAACCGGACAACCATTTTTTCTCAAGTAACCGAGGTTAAGGCCAAACTACGTCCTGTATCTGAATTCTTAATACCAGCTAAACACTCTGATGTGATCAGCGACTGACTACAGCCTGTGTCTCGATAGATTGATATTGCCTTAGGACTCAATTCTTGTTTCACAACACAAACCATACCAGTGGACACATACGGGTTTACTTTCTCTGCCATGGGACTAACCATTAACTCTCTCGCTAACGGAGCTGACCTCACTAAACCGACCACTTGCGCATTATCGCGTTTCCTTTTAAAACAGTCCCCGACAAGATGGTTATCCTTTTTACAGTAACTGCAATGTGGACGAAAAGTTCGTGCATTGGCTGATAATGCTGGTTTATCCTTACTTTGCCCATCAGGTGCATTCCTTGCCTGACTAGCTGACCAACTAGATGACTCTCCCCGATAGTTACTTTCCCGGGAAAAACCTGGCTGAAATTTCTTCTTTGCCACTATGCCTGCCTCCTCTATCTTTTTGACATCACGATCCTCTAAATGAATACGTAAGCTAACTGGTAATCCATTTTTAATGTCCTGTAAGATCAACAACTCCCGTAACTCGGTATATGACTCTACCTGATGAGACACCACCCATTTATCAAACATCCCTGCCTTCTTAGCCACAAACTCACTATAAGACTGACCCTGTGTTTTTCTCAACTCGCTATACCGTAAACGATAATCCTCAGGTCGTAATTCATAAGCCCTCAACACTGCAGCCTTAACTAGGTCGTACTGACTTGCTCGCTCATCACTCATTGAATTATAAGCTACACTAGCCTTCCCCTTAAACTTAGACATGACTAACAATGTCCACTTAGACTGCGGCCAATTTAGCTGCTTAGCGGCCCGTTCAAAAAGTTGGAAGAACATATCTACCTCCTGGTCATCAAATACAGGCACTGATCTATAAGCCTCCGACATGTTAAAACCATTTCCTGCCTCACGTCTAACTTCTTCAGTATTCAACTTTAACTCATGTTCCACTTTTAATTTTTCTAACTGGAATTCTCTATCCCTATCTCTCTCTTCTCTACCCCTCTCTTCTCTCTCTCTCTCTCTCTCTCTCTCTCTCTCTCTCTCTCTCTCTCTCTCTCTCTCTCTCTCTCTCTCTCTCTCTCTCTATCCCTATCTCTATCTTCCCTATCTCTATCTCTATCTTCTCTATCCCTTTCCTCTCTCTCTCTCTCTCTCTCTCTCTCCTCTCTCTCTCTCTCTCTCTCTCTCTCTCTCTTCTCTTTCTCTCTCTCTCTCTCTCTCTCTCTCTCTCTCTCTCTCTCTCTCTCTCTCTCTCTCTCTCTCTCTCTCTCTCTATCTAATGCACGTTCTTCTCTTTCGTACTCAAGCTTTTTAAAAGCTAATTGTTGTTCCACACTTAACTCATTTATCTCTATCTCTGGAACAATCTCACTGTCTTCCATAACAGGACTATCACCAAAAACTTCCTGGATAATAATTGTCTTTATATCACCTAAGGTTTTAGCTGATGTTAAATCAATTTCTCGCTCACCCGCGATTTCAACTAATTCGGCCTTACGTGCTCGCTTAATCTCCACTACACTGAGCGTAGGCCTATCCAGCGAATTCTTATCCATGTTTAGATATGACGCATTTATTATTAATTAATTTTCTAGTGCACAACGTTGCTACTTCTAGTAAATTTGTAAAAATAATTTATAAAGCCTCCATTTACAAACAATACTTTTTTAAATATGCATGTCCCGTTTCAGATCCGGGACGAGCGCCCCAATTTTCTACTCCTGTCACGGGGATTCTATAATACCCGTAACTGAATAAAACACGATTGTCCAAATATCTCTCATAACTGTATATCTATTAGATCTCTCTGTAACGGGCGGTTATACCCTAATGTGGCTCATCTAGGTATGATCAGAGATACGATCTTATATAAAGTATATATTATTATAGCACGTTTAGTTCACTAGAAAACACAACAAAACACAATACACTTTGGAATCTGTATTAACCTAAGCTGACAAATGTACTGCCGCAGTAGTTAATTAATAACAACAATAATAACAACCCAGAACTGATCACTTAATTAGTTAATCTCTAGGTGTCTAGTTTACACAATATGCTAATCACTTCACCGTGACACAACACCCACACGTGTGATAATTTAGAACCGCTTACACACACACACGTGCGATAATGGAGAAAATGCTTCCAGGGGAACTTAATTAATAAAGGAATTACAATACTATTCCTAACTGGTTAATTTTTAATTAACCCTAACTACTCATTCAATAACCTTGTAATACAGAATTAATACTGGTACCTATCCAATAAAGACAATAACCTACAGTTTACCTAGGTCCTCTAGGATGACTGGCTAAGCTTTATATATATATATCAGAACGGTGAGCCTACAGAATACTGCGTCAGATGACCGGCAGCACTATCTAAATAATATTGGTATAATACAGTATTAAAATATTTAAAGTCACATCAATCACATCAAGGTTATACAACAGAGCAGAAATAATATATTTACCAAAGTCCAAACGGACTAACGTTCCCGGGAAAGCCTTCCTTTTTGGTTCTCCTCGATATCTCTAAAACCCTAGCTATTTATTCAAAACTCTCAGAGACAGCGAAAATCGCCTGGGGGTACAAGGCGGTACCTCACGTATCATCTGCATTCCACTGCGACCAAGACGGCATATCTTTCTCTTAGATCGCCAGACTCAATGACGCCAAGTCGCCAAATCACGGTTGTAAAAACCGCACTCGCGGAGGTATTACGTAACTACTGGCCATATGGCTCCGCACCTGGGCTGGGTGTGTATTAGAAGTACAGCTCGATGACCGTCGCGCAAAGGTATCACGTAACAAGTTGCCCATTAGGGCTAAGTGCATTTGGAACTGCACACGACCTTCTAAAGCAATTAATATCGCCACAGGCGAAAACAAATTAAGCGCATGTACCGTCACAAATATAAATACCTAGGTCTTACTTTTACGAAACTAAATAAATTTAATACAAGCAAACAACAATTAACTCAAAAAGCAACAAAGGCAATGTACTTTGTTCTGTCTAAATCTAAAGACAATAACTTTTCAGTAGAATGCAAATTAAAACTATTTGACTCCATTGTACTCCCGATTCTCTTATACGGATGTGAAATATGGGGTTACGAAAACATCGATATCATTGAAACTATTCATATAGAATTCTTAAGACACATCCTACCAGTTAAAAAGGGCACCCCGCTATTCATGTTATATGAAGAAATAGGAAGAAGACCCCTTAAATTAATTATTCAATTAAGAATTATAAGTTTTTGGGCCCGTATCGTATCTGGTAAATAAACAAAATCATCGTTTTGACTGCATGGATTAAGGTTACACGACTCTTCTGTTAATGGATATAGTTATAAATGAATAAAAATGGTCGAAGATATATTTAACCAGCTAGGCATGGCAAATGTTTGGATGTCACGGATCGTTTCATCCATAAAAATACTTCTTAAGCAAGTAAAATTAAGACAAAACGACCAGTATTTACAACAATGGAATAGTAAATTTATCATCAAGAGGTAAAACGCACACTATATTTAAAGAAAGCCTTAGATTAGAAAAATATCTTATTATATTACCACAAACATTTTGGGCTATATTACTCAAATTACTAATCGAAATAAGGACGCTGGAACAACACCCCAGTAGAAGATAGAACGTGCACATTATGTAACAATAATGACATTGGAGACGAATTTCACTATTTATTCACATGTACTTATTTTACTCCCGTAAACATTTTCTTAAGCCATATTATTATAATAAACCGAGTACGTTGAAATTTAAACAACTAATGACAAATAGCAAATTAAGTGTTCTCAAGAAATTATGTAAATTAATAAAAGAAATGTGTGACCACCCCGTGCCTGTGTAGCTGCCCTAATCCTCCTGGTCATGGAATTCATCAAGGCATTCACACTCCTCATTGGAATGTTATTGAATTCGTCTACCAAGGCATCTCTGAGCTAGGCAAGGGTGATGGGTAGCTTTGGACGATTCCTCACTCTCCTGTCCAACTCATCCCACAAGTGCTCGATGGGGGACAGATCGAGGCTGTAAGTGGGCCAGTCGAGGGGGACGATGTTGTTCGCTGCAAGGAAGTCCCTACACACTCTTGCAACATGCGGCCTCGCGTTGTCTTGTTGCAATGTCAGGTTCATGATGCTTTAATAATACGTATAGTCACGGGTGGAAAATACCACCAGCCTCCTATTCTTCATATGAACATGTACAGAAGCTGTTACATGATGAAGTAGATACATCTCTGTATACTGGATCCTTTCAGTGTCCAGCGTTGGAAGTTACAATGGCATGGTCAACTATTATGAGTTTCTATCAATCGCAGCTCCAAATAATTTTGAAGGCATTTGTCGCAATAGGATAAAACACCGAGAGAGAAATGAATACACTTTCCTTCATTTCTGCCACTTTATTGATTTGAACCTGTATTTTGATGGACTTTACTAACACCAAATCTGGTTTCTTTTGGTCCTCAGTATGTTCAAGGTGTAAGATGCCACTGCATCTTGGCTCTTAATATAAATGCTTAAGACCCAGGCGCATTTACAGTCCAGCCTCTTCCTGTGGCGTTCATAGTTTATGCAGTTCATGATTTGGAAAATTCATACCTTCCTATCTTTCTAGTAATTTTTTAAGCACAGAATAAGCACACTATTTTAAAGTATAATGAATATCGAGGTAACCTTTGGCAGGCCAATGCCAGTGTTGCTTCGACAGGTGATTGTTATTAGTTTATTAATATTGTCGTGTCATGGTTGCGGGTCCAGATATCATTACCTTACAGTCGTGCTATAAGCTAATAAGACATACTATGAATATATATGGTACATTACAGCAGAAATAATCATGGACACATAAAATAATTATTTAATACATGAATAATTTACCAGAATTATTAATTCTAAATAATATTTGACCCTTACACAGGCAGGTGTGTATAGTGACAATTATAAACTCCACAGTCAGTTGTTCAAATAAAGTTTTAAAAAAGTTTATTTTGTTTAACGGCACCACTGGATCACATTGATTAATTAATCATAGGCTGTTGGATGTCAAACATTTGGTCATTCTGACTCCTAATCATCAGACGAAACCCGCTACATTTTTTCTAATGCAGCAAGGGATCTTTCATAAGCAGTGCACTTTCCCACAGACAGGAAAACACATACCACGGCCTTTGTCCAGTAGTGGTGCACTGGCTGGAATGAGAAAAAACCCCAATCATATGAATGGATCCACCGAGGTTGTTGGATCCTGTGACGCAAGCACCTCAAGCGAGCACTCAACCAACTGAGCTAAATCCCACCCTTTGTTCGAAGAAAGATGAGCTTTTAAAATAAACTGAGTAAAATATAATTCTGTTGTGATGTCATAATGATATGCAAATTAGCCAAATGACAATTAGGACTTGTAATTGTTTAATCACAATACTCTTGTTGAATGCAATACTTGTGTTCATAGCATATAAACAATAGTTATATAAATTTGTACAATAGAAGGTACATGTAACTGCTCTGCTACCAAACTAATTATTAACATCACCATGGAACTAAGGCTTAATCCATATTTCCCAGACTCTACATCCCATAAAATATACATTCTGTTTATACAACAGATATATTTTACTAAATGACAGTACTGTGAGCTGGAACGTGCACAAGAAATGTATAAAAAGTGTCTTTTTGAAACGAGAATACGTTTGTTCATGTTTGTGATGTCATAATGATGCAAATTAGCTCCACAATAACAATAATGAATATTAATATTTAGAGGATGGTCAAACGTTTCCTTCATCACCAGCATTGTGTTTCTAGCTTCTATAATAAAAATGTTATAGGAGTTATAGAAATTTGATAAGATAACTGCTCCACTACCTAAACAGTCATTAACGTCACTATGACAACTAAGGTTTAATCAACATTACCAATGCCCTACATCCCATATAATATACATTCTGTATACCACAGATATATGGTCTACTAAATGAAAATACACTGAGCTGGAAACATTCCCTGAAAAATGCACAGCTAAAAATAAAAACTAGACTTTAAAAAACTAAAACAAGGACACGGTTTCATGTTTCTGACGTCATAATTTATGAAAATTAGCTCCATACTGATAATAATGGATACTAATATTTACAAGATGGCCAGACCTTTCATTCAAATACCAGAATTCTGTTTTAGCTTCTATCATTTAAAAACGTTATAGGCGTTATAGAAATTTGAACAGTGGAAGATAACGGTTCCATTATCGAAATGGCCACTAATTTCACTATGAAAAGTAAGGCTTAATTAACATTACCCAGACCCTACATTCCGTATAATATACACTTTTAATACCACATATATATGTTCTACTAAATAACACTACACTGAGCTTGAAACATGCACTAGAAATGCACAGATAAAAAAAGGACACTTTTCATGTTTGTGACGTCATAATTATGCAAATTATCTCAAAACTAACAATAATGGATATTAATATTTCGAGGATGTTCAGACCGTTCATTCAAGACCAGAATTGTATTTATACCTTGTATAATAAAAACAAGTTATAGGAGTTAGAACGAATTTAGTCATTAGTGGTAATTTGTTTTGGTAACCATGGAAACGCGTCTGTAAAAAACATAATTGCACCATTTTCAGACCCTACATCCACCCTGGTGATTACCCTCCATAGGTTCCCCTAACAGCTGGTACCATTTGCATGTTCTACCCGATCACCTGTGCAAACATGCTGAATCCAGATTTGGCTGATAGATGGAAATACCTGCTCGTTTTGTTTTGGATCATGGCATCGCAAAACTGTTCACAAAACAAAGCAAAACAAAAACGAAATTCCATAAAGTAGCACCAACGACTAAATAAATAGCTACAGCAACAAAAACAACAACACAACAGCACAATAATACATAATACATTTATGTGAAACTTTGCGGGAGACTATTAAAAAAGTAAACATATAAGGCCGAATTTACAAAGCTCAAAACCTTTTGTTTATCATATATATATATTATTTATCATGTAAAAGTACAGTGGTCTACTCCGGACTTCTGGACCTAAAGTGTAGTCTACGCCATGTTTATAGTCAAAAGGGAACAAATGAATTGGCATATGAATAAAGTTAAAATTCATATAAAAAGATAATGTTAAGTTTTAAACCCATACCAACTCAAATAACATTTTTTTTTAAAAACAATTCAGTGTTAATAAAAGTGTTTCTTTACAAATTATCACCAAACTGCATAGGTTAAATCTTATTTAACAACACAGGTATGACGACAATTGATGGAGAGGGCGGAACGTAGCCCAGTGATAACATATTCGCAGACAATGTATGGTGTTTAGATGTACACTAATGAACACCATTATGTCTAGCACCAGTATATTAATTGAACTTGTTTATTAATATTATTTCGTTTTACATGCGAGACCAGTTTTTGCATGTTTTTGTTTTCTATAACAATCCTGTTTTTATAATATCCCTCGTTCTGATAAAAACTTAGTTTGAAAATGTTTGATGTTGTCCGTATTGGTGTGGTGGTGGCAGCGTTTGTAATCTACGCCTTTGAAGATTTCAACACAAAGAAATCAGCGTCTTTGACCTTTTCACATTACACAAAGTATTCAACAGAACAGTGTGTAAACTTCAAACACATGAACCGGCCTATTATTTGGCGTAGTATTATAAATAAAAAGAATTGACTGCTCGGTCGAATATTTTTATATAATTTGGGTCATTTTAGAAGGACGGTCCAAAAATAAATAAGAGAAAGAAGAGAGGATCGGACTATTTAATAATATTAAAAAAAGAAAGTAATTTCGACATAAACTTTTGAACGAAGGTCTAAACGTTTTAAAGTCCGATCTATATGTCCACGTGAGGGGCCTCGTTAAGGCCGTTAGGGTGCACAGCTTGTAGGGACGAGATGGGTTGCATCCCGTCAAGAAAACCCCTAGATTGACAGTCAATAGACGTTGAAGGTGTAGTGCTGTGCTGAAATACAGATCTTGAGAAGTCGGATCCGTCTGAACGAGAGAGCGAATCAGACTAGGGTATAGTCCAGTCGTCATGGGTTGGTATAGTGGTGCGGACGGGCCCGACTCCGGAGGATACGAGATGGTATCACAATAAAACAAAGTAAAGTCTAGAAAAAGAGTAGTAGGGGCCGACCCCGCTTCCTATTTCTTCTTAGAGTGGGGCGATCAATCTTCCAGTGCTGCTAGGACAGGCTCGGACATGTAGAGACTAAACGCGAACAACCGTGGCGTTCTGCAGAATGGCCCTCATACGAGTTATGAAAAATACAAGTCAACATAGTTAGACGGAGAAATGACGTGGAGGCAAGGAATCTCGCTAAAAAAGAATCCAACCTGGTGGTGCAGACTGTCGAAACGAGAAGCGTTCCAGCGTTCAATCAGTTCTAATGGCCGCATACATCCCAGTAGAAAACTTCACTTCGTTGACACCTGCCTCGGTGGCGTCGTGGCAGGCCATCGGTCTACAGGCTGGTAGGTACTGGGTTCGGATCCCAGTCGAGGCATGGAATTTTAGATCCAGATACCGACTCCAAACCCTGAGTGAGTGCCCCGCAAGGCTTAATGGGTAGGTGTAAACCACTTGCACCGATCAGTGATCCATAACTGGTTCAACAAAGGCCATGGTTTGTGCTATCCTGCCTGTGGGAAGCGCAAATAAAAGATCCCTTGCTGCCGGTCGTAAAAGAGTAGCCTATGTGGCGACAGCGGGTTTCCTGTAAAAATATCTGTGTGGTCCTTAACCATATGTCTGACGCCATATAACCGTAAATAAAATGTGTTGAGTGCGTCGTTAAATAAAACACTTCTTTCTTTCTTTCTTTCAAACACATGTATTAACGGTAGCATCCGATTTTTATAGGTAAACACTATCTCGTAACTTACGATGCGGTTATTTGTGAGAAACTGTTAAATCTAACCAACTCCCCAACATTTCATATTAATCATGGCTAATAGTAGAGCCCCAGACAATGGCAGCTCACAAA
Source organism: Gigantopelta aegis (assembly GCF_016097555.1). Classification (NCBI taxonomy): domain Eukaryota; kingdom Metazoa; phylum Mollusca; class Gastropoda; order Neomphalida; family Peltospiridae; genus Gigantopelta; species Gigantopelta aegis. Next base: position 22,689,866 of record NC_054713.1, on the reverse strand, counting down.
CAAATGAGACCATTAATTCATTTAAAAACTGGCAACAAAACTGCATAACAAAAGGGACCACATGGCAAAACTAGACCGCCGCTAATCCTGAAAGGGGATTTCAGGAGGACAACACGTCTGTATACCGAGGCTCAATGAAAAACAGCTGCTAAAAAATGATGGCCAACATACAATACCCATTACTTAATCAGGTGTAAACACCTTCCTGAATCTGACAGACGTTTGCTGTATGGTCGTTCTCATTTTGCCATCGATGTTGAGGAGTGCCTACCAGATGAGAATGAGTTTCAGTGTGAAATTGACAATGCTCCCCTCATTGATCAGCGAACTGTTTGTCAGGTGGATATGGTACAATCTCCTTTGTTGAACATGTTTTATACACATCATCCCATGCGTTTGACTTTGGACACCAGTGCTACTACTAATATGACACGCGCTTCTTTTGCTCAAGGCATAAAACTGCCAATACGTCCTGCATCTCAAATGGCATGCCAAGCTGATGGTGTCTTTATTTCAAACTTTATTTCGGTTCACTCAGGCCGTCAAACGACAGCATATGAGGACATATTTTACAATAGTTATTTGCAGTGGCAAGATGACAACAGGAGTTCTTCATAGAATATATACAGACATAATTCAAAATAGCTATATACACATTTTAAAAAAGAAGATACATGGTGACAGAACATTTAAATAAAGCAGAGAGAGTTTTATATGTCAGTACTTTTAAAAGTATAAAATGATATTGAAGATGTGTATCTATGGTTTACTAAATTTACTTGTAATTTCAGAGATTAATTTTGAAATTTTACGGAGAGTGCTTATGCTATTACAATTAAACAGTTCTTTGAATTTAAGAGTGCTAGGTTTTTTATAATAATATGGCTTTATAAACCTTTTACGTGTATTCAGTAAATAATTACATTTATATAAGTAGTGATATTCATCTCCAATATCATTTTCTTCGCACAATGTACATAATCAATTTTCGACTGGGATGCTATTCCAGCGTCCTGTTTCTATGGGTAAATACTGATTACATGTTCTGAATTTCAAAAGGTTGGGCCACAATTTTTCGGGTAATTTTATAAAGTATTTTTCCAAATTTAAAGTTTGCTTAAAAATAGAATATGTTTTGCCTTTGGATGTAGACTCGATGTTGTTATGCCATGTTTGTAGGTACTGGTTTAATTGCCTTCGTTTAACATGCTCAGTTAGTATCTTTACGGATGGGAAATTTTTCCACATATAAATATCGGTTATTCCTAGAATATTTAACAGGTGTTTTAAATGTTCTAGCCAGTTATAGCTGTGCCCGTTTGCAATAGTCTTTTATCATATAATTAAGAATTAAATTAGAGATTTTTGTAGATTTACCTTTAACTATACGTGCCCAGAATCCTATAATTCTGTGATCTATAACTAGTTTTAGTGGCGTTCTACCAAGTTCCCCATATAACATAAAAATAGGTGTACCCTTTTTTACTGGCAATAATCGTCTAAGAAAATTTATATGAATATTTTCTATTATGTCCACATTTTCGTATCCCCAGATTTCACAGTCATACAAAAGTATTGAGAGGACCATTGAATTAAATAATTTAAGCTTGCAATCAATTGGCAAATTATTATCCTTGGCTTTAGATAAAACAAAATATATTGCTTCAGTTGCACGCTGAATTAAACATTGTTTTGTTATTTTAAAAAGATTTTGCTTAGTGAACGTTAAACCTAAACATTTGTATTCTTTAACGTTTTGAAGAGACTTATTTCCGAGAGTAAACTTTTTCTTATATTCATTTGCATTTCCATTAAATATTATTATTTTTGTTTTTCCACTGTTTACTTTAAGTTTCCATTTTTTGCAGTATTCCAAAAAGACATTTAATTTGTTTTTGCAAATCGTGAGCATTAGTTGCTAGTAGTGCAGTATCGTCGGCATATAGGAAACAAAGTAAGTGGATACCGATGTCTAGAAAGCAGTCGTGGTCATCTATAGCGGTGGCTACCCCTGAGCAGTTAGAATTTAGTAGGTGGCTTTCTAAGTCATTTAAATAAAGTGAAAATAGGACTAGTGACAAATGTGCACCTTGGTGGACTCCGGTATTGCAAGAAAATATTTGTGAGCATTCGTTATTTAAACTGATACAGGATTTTATACCTTGATAAAAAAAAAGAGGATAATTCTAAGGAATTTGCCATTTATGTTATAGTTTAATAATTTTTGCCATGGAAGCTTCTTGATATCATATCAAATGCCTTTTGGAAATCAATAAATGCACAGAATAATTTCTTTTTTGTTCTTTTTAAAATTTCGATTAAAGAATATATATTAAACAGATGGTCGGTTGTGGAGTAGCCTTTTCGAAAGGCAGTCTGGGCTTCAGTTAAGATATTATTTTCTTCTAGATAGTCATTTAGTCGCTTATTTAGGATCGTTGTAAATAGTTTTGAGCTACAGCATAATAAGGTTATTGGTCTATAATTTTCTGGGATAGAACGGCTTCCTTTATTTTTAAAGACTGGCTTAATCATTCCTATCAGCCATTCATTTGGGAAAATACTGTTATCTGTTGAATAGTTTTGTGTATATTGGCAACATTTTGTGTGCAGTAGATTTAATGTACTCAGTTGTAATATTATCAATTCCGGAAGCTTTTCCATTTTTAAGCTGTTTTATTGCATTTTTAACTTCTCTTTCTTCAATCGGTTTATCTAGAGCGTCATTACCTAATTCGAAAGTTTAAAAATCTGTATATTGATTTATATCATTATCCATAAAATCTCCTTCATTTACTTTTTCAAAAAAGTTGCAAAGTTCGTTTAGTGATGGGAAATTATTATTCACAGTTATTGGTTTTAATAATTTATAAAAAGATTTTGGGTCATTTAATTTCAGATCGCGCATTTGCGTTTCTGCTTTGTATTTATGAGCTGCATTTTCTTTAAATAAACATTTCTTATATGATCTGCTTGCGTTAATTAATCTCTGTTTGTTTTCAACACTTTTATATACTGAATATGTTTTCTTTGCCGCGTGGTATTTTTTTCTAGAGACAAGACACATGCCAAATAGAGGTCGCTTGGTTTTAAATTTAGTCCGTGCACAAGCACCGTTTGGCACGCGGCCGAATGTTGACGCTGCAGAGTCTATAAATAGATTTTTCATGACCTCAATCGCTTTATTGACACGTGTGTGTGTATCGTTCGTGTCGTTACACAAAATGCTGGAGATACTATCAAGTGACTTTTGGTCAAACTTATTGACAAACTGCTGTCTTTTGTCAGGTATCCATTTACGGATTTTTATGTTTGTTGAATCTACAGTGTTATGACTATTTTTATTAATTTCTTCTGTTAATGTGAGCGCTTGATAGTGATATGAATTAATATTGAAGGTCAAAGCGCAGTATGCATTTGAGAAAAGTAGGTCAAAATTACAGACCTGAAAATTATTTATTATGTTAAAAATTTGGTGGCTACCAATAACATAATCAACGACACTACTGTCTTTGCATGTTAGTTTTCCAATAGATTTATCATTACTTATTCTACCATTAGCTATGTATTATGTGTTTTACACAGGTTTAGAAGCTGTGTGCCATGACTATTTATTCTCCCTGTATCTTGACTTACTCATTCTTTTGGGACATTACATGATTCTAGTTTAGTTATATCATTAAAAACATCTATTATGTCATTATCTATGTTATAGGGGAGATCAGCTTCTTCATCAAGTGTGATATAGTCTGGCAGGCATTTTGTTCTTGCATTAAAATCACCAAGTAACATTAATGGACTTCCTAATTTTGTTTGCTGATTTATTTCATTTTCAATAATGGTAAATGCAATTTCCTTGTAATAAGGGGAATTTATTGGGGGAATATAAAGTATACCAATCACCAATTCATGTAGGCCTATATTCTCACCTGGGATTTGGAGCCAAGATACAAATTCTGATTTGTGGGTGACATCAATATTGAGACTGGTGACTAACTCATCTTTGATACCAATAGCTATGCCACCAGAGGCCGTGGTTTGTTTTGGCGGTTATTCAGGTAAAAGGTATAACCAGGTAGAAGAATTGAAAGTTTATCCGATTCATCCATTTTGGTCTTAGTAAAGCACAAGATATCATATTTGATGATATTTTCAACAAATTCAGGTATCAATAATTTGCTTCTAAGCCCACATACATTTAAATTAAGAAAATGTATAGATTCCATATTAATTCATTTCTTTTGCAGGTCTGTATTTATTGTATTTCTATCTGGTTTATCGGTATTAGTATACACACTCTCAATAACACCAATGGGTGGGTTGTCAGTATGTGATAAAAAGTTCATATTTGAGAAAGATACATTTGCAGATTTGTTATGGTGGTTGTCATTTAGTATACCAGAGTTATTATTTGAAATATCGTTAATAATATCACAAGCATGGTTGTCAGTAGGTGTTACAGAGTTGATAAAATTATGAGGTAAGTACATTTTTGGGAACATCTCTGCAAAAGTACTCAACATTTTTCATACTTGAAGAAGATATATCATTACTAATAACATCATCACTAGAAAGGTTATCGGCATGTGGTACACAGTTCATAACTGGGATAATTGCATTTCCAAAAATATCTCTGGGATAATTGTCATTATGTGGTACACAGTTCATAACCGCAGTAAGTACAGTTCTAAAAGTATCATTGGGATGTTTGTCATCATGTGACATACAGTTAGCACTTGGAAAAGGTAGGTTGTTACTAGTAATAACATCATCACTGGAATGATTATCAGTATGTGTTAAAGAATTCATAACTGGGGTATGTACATTTCTAAAACAATCATTGGGGTGGTTATCATCAAGTGTTATACAGTCCATATTTGAAGAAAATAGATTTTTACTAATAATAACATCATCACCAGGGTGGTTATCATTATGTGGTACACAGTTCATAACGGGTAAATGCATAACTAAATATATCACTGGGATGATTGTCACCATGTGTTGCAGGAATCATAACTTGGGTATGTACAATTCTCAAGATATCACTGGGATGATTGTCACCTTGTGTTACAGGAATCATAACATGGCTATTTACATTTCTCAAGATATCACTGAGATGATTGTCACCTTGTGTTACAGGGACCATAACATGGTTATTTACATTTCTCAAGATATCAATGAGATGATTGTCACCTTGTGTTACAGGGACCATAATATGGTTATTTACATTTCTCAAGATATCAATGAGATGATTGTCACCTTGTGTTACAGGGACCATAACATGATTATTTACATTTCTCAATATATCACTGGGATGATTGTCACCTTGTGTTACAGGGACCATAATATGATTATTTACATTTCTCAAGATATCAATGAGATGATTGTCACCATATGTTACAGGAATCATAACATGGTTTTTACATTTCTCAAGATATCAATGAGATGATTGTCACCATATGTTACAGGGAATCATAACATGGTTATTTGCATTTCTCAAGATATCAATGAGATGATTGTCACCATATGTTACAGGATCCACAACTGGGGTATGTACATTTCTCAAAATATCACTGGGATGGTTATCATGAGTGATGTACAGCTCATATTACACAGTTACACAGTTTATAACTGAAGTAAATACATTTCTAAAAATATCAGGATGGTTGTCAGCATTTGTCACAGCATTTTGGGAAAATATATTATTATAAATGACAACATCAGCATTGGAGTGATTATCAACATATGCTTCACAGTTAATAACTTGTGTAAGTACATTTCTAAAATTATCTCTTGGGTAATTGTCACCATGTGTTACACAGTTTATACATAGAAAAAGTGGATTTTTTTCTAATAATATCATCACTGGGATAAATATCACTATGTATTTCAGAATTGATCACTGGTGTAAGTACATTTCTAAAAGCATTACCAGGATGGTAATCACCATGTGTTACATAGTTCATACTTAGAGAAAGTGAATTGTTTCTAATAATATCATCATCACTGGGGTTGTTATCATCATGTGTTACACATTGTTTGTTGCATGGTGGTTGCCAAGGGCGCGTAATTTTATTGACCTGTCGTATATACCTGTTGATTTGGCTGATTTAGAACATGCATTTGAAAGTTTGCGTTACCATATTCTGGTGATTTCGTTATGTCCGAGAAGTTTATTGTGGTGGTGAGATTAGCGGGACTGAGGCTGTTCTCGCTTGTTGTTGACGTTGTTTGTTTTTGTTGTTTTGGCTTTTGTGCTGTAATGGGCGCGGCCTGCCGAGTTTGTAATTGCTCGCTGTTCGGGTGTCTGGGCATATTCTCACCTCAAATGTGTAGTGATGTGCTCCAGATGATGTTCGACACGTATTGTGTCGGTATTTACCTCAGCTAAGGCGTCTGCTTCAAGTAGGTGCTTGTGTTTTTTTTGGCAGGGTAATTTTGTTGCACCCGTCACCATCTTGTAACGTGTCACACCACTGGATGTCATAGGAGAACTTCACTGTCAACTAACGAGAGGATAATACATTCCAACTTGATGCCTTAGTGGTCGGACAGACAACTTGATCTAGATGTTCTTGCTGGTAACCCATTTCACTCGTCCTGCCAAAAGACAGATTGTTATCAAGGGGACTTGCGGTATGTGCGCAGAGACGTAAACACGCTTTGAGACTTTGCTCCTCTTGTTTAAGCTATTTTAGCCATTTTCTAAAGATATAATTTGCAGAATTGTATGCTATATCTGTAAAGGTAATCATTGAAACACACCATCACTTTTGTTGATCGAACTTGATAATTTGCAAGACCACTATATGTTTGTTGGATCACTTTTGTTTCAACGCATCGGGTTGCACGTGCAAGATGAAAGACGCAAGAAGACAAAACTGGTTTATATGAAAGACTATCCTTTTGTTGGTTTAAAGTAGCAACAACAATGGACTACTTTGTTTATTAACTATTACTGAAATGACATCCTTCATATTTTCCTATTCGATACTTACCTGTTTTACAATATTTGTTTTGTGTCATGTTTCAGTATGAATACGTAAATATTTGAATATATTGATGTGTATATATCGATGCATGATGGGTTTTTCCTATTTAATTTACGTCAATATTAGAGAGGCTATCGGAGTAAATCTGCATACGAGCAACACATGGCTAATTTGAATATTTATGTACACAGTAGCTGTTACCTGTAGTAGTGATCACGCTGGTTTGTTGTTATGAGTTACCATGTTAATTTCATGTCCCAAGAAATGCTTTGTCCGTGTTTTGTGAACATGGTCACGCTAGTGCGCACAACCCTCTAATACGTTGTACTATGTTAGTTACGCTGTGAACTGTGAACTGTGTGTTGCCTTCGGACGTAATAACCTTGCAGAGCCATAAAATGTTAACGTATTTCAGAGATCATTTGAAGCCACTACAGAAGCGAATACAGAGTGGGGGTAGGGGGGTTCGAACCCCTCCCCCTTTAGACAAGATGCCCTTTTGCATTTTTTTTTTTTTTTTTAGCACGACTGTATAATTGGGTTCACCCCTTCACCATGTTCGTGGCGAATGAACAACAAAGCGCCTGAGATATATAGAGGATAATAAACAAAATACCAGTTATTATAAAATGTATTTCCCGAATCAAATACTTTTTACCTGTCGCGAGCTTTAGCGAGTAACAAATGAAAAGTAGTTCACTCGGGACATACATTTGATAATAACTGGTACGGAGTTTGTTATTCTATTTATTACCCCAGCTGTTTTCTCTAAACGCCTTTATTTTAGACGCACATGCACGTACATGTAGGCTATAGAAACAATGCAAACCACTTTACCACTTTACCACTTTACACACTGTTCTGGGTATTGCTATAACTTTGCATTTTAATCACGTTCACAGATAATTTTCAAAAACAAAAGTTATCGTTATTCTGCTAAAAATATAAATCATGTTTTGCGTTAAAACGACATTTTGTTATAAATTTAATATTAAAACAGTCGTGAACGCAAACTTATTAAAGTACATGACGTAATTTTGTGTGTTTGCCAAATCGCGATGATGTTATATTTAGTACTGACAAAGTCATTGGTTTATAAGCGTCAAATCATTCAGTAATAGTGTACGTCACACCACTGCAGAATATTTCTCACTGAGAAAATATGGAAAATATTTTCCCTGTTATGAGTGGTCACTGGGGTAATAAATATAGTTATTTATTAAATTAGTAAAAATAAGCATTTTCTTCATGGTGTATGAACTGCACGAAAACAGAAAGTACTAGTAATGGAAGTTGATCGGTTACCATCGGTATCAAAGCAATAAACGTCTATCATAGACTGCAGTCTTATAATGACATACTTAGGTGTTTGTTTCGTCTTAATAAAGGGGGAACAAGGCGGTACAGGCCCACAGTTTTGAAAAGTTGACCAAAAGTTGTATCGGTGCCCTCAGGCATACGCGTCCCATCTTTTTTTGTTTTTTAATATTATGTTAGAATTAAAGGGAAATGCCAATAACAAAACGTTTATTCATATTTGCATTATTACCAACAGCTATGTAGGGTTCTGTAAGCATTTGACATGAATTATAACTAATATTGTGAGTAAAATGATGAAATACATGGTGAAACGTTTTCAGGTCCGCTCATTTTCCCAAATATGTCCATAATTTTTGACAGAATGTGAAGGTTTGATCCACATTGGGGGGGGGGGGGGGGGGGGGTAGCTAATCCCCCATCTCGAACGCGAATGCTAATAATATACCGATAACGAGTTTCAACTACAAAGTGATGAAGTGTAAGCTATTCCTCGGTTATGTCCCTTTCCAAATCTGCGGGTAACCCATGTAAAAGGCGTGGTTTTGTAAACACGGATTCCCAGTCTGCAGCTCGTCGCGGTAAGACGTGTTTGTGCACACTGCACGTGCTTTCGCGGCTCGACTTGGGGATCCTTCATGTTTGTTGTTTTTCTCAACGAAGTGAAAGAAAGAAAGAAGTGTTTTATTTAACGCCGCACTCAACACATTTTATTTACGGTTATATGGCGTCAGACATATGGTTAAGGACCACACAGATTTTTTTTAGAGGAAACCCGCTGTCGCCACATAGGCTACTCTTTTACGACAGGCAGCAAGGGATCTTTTATTTGCGCTTCCCACAGGCAGGATAGCACAAACCATGTCCTTTGTTGAACCAGTTATGGATCACTGGTCGGTGCAAGTGGTTTACACCTACCCATTGAGCCTTGCAGGGCACTCACTCAGGGTTTGGAGTCGGTATCTGGATTAAAAATTCCATGCCTCGACTGGGATCCGAACCCAGTACCTACCAGCCTGTAGACCGATGGCCTGCCACGACGCCACCGAGGCAGGTGTCAACGAAGTGAAGTTTTCTACTGGGATGTATGCGGCCATTGGAACTGATTGAACGCTGGAACGCTTCTCGTTTCGACAGTCTGCACCACCAGGTTGGATTCTTCTTTAGCGAGATTCCTTGCCTCCACGTCATTTCTCCGTCTAACTATGTTGACTTGTATTTTTCGTAACTCGTATGAGGGCCATTCTGCAGAACGCCACGGTTGTTCGCGTTTAGTCTCTACATGTCCGAGCCTGTCCTAGCAGCACTGGAAGATTGATCGCCCCACTCTAAGAAGAAATAGGAAGCGGGGTCGGCCCCTACTACTCTTTTTCTAGACTTTACTTTGTTTTATTGTGATACCATCTCGTATCCTCCGGAGTCGGGCCCGTCCGCACCACTATACCAACCCATGACGACTGGACTATACCCTAGTCTGATTCTCTCTCTCGTTCAGACGGATCCGACTTCTCAAGATCTGTATTTCAGCACAGCACTACACCTTCAACGTCTATTGACTGTCAATCTAGGGGTTTTCTTGACGGGATGCAACCCATCTCGTCCCTACAAGCTGTGCACCCTAACGGCCTTAACGAGGCCACTCACGTGGACATATAGATCGGACTTTAAAACGTTTAGACCTTCGTTCAAAAGTTTATGTCCAAATTACTTTCTTTTTTTAATATTATTAAATAGTCCGATCCTCTCTTCTTTCTCTTATTTATTTTTGGACTGTCCTTCTAAAATGACCCAAATTATATAAAAATATTCGACCGAGCAGTCAATTCTTTTTATTTCTGGCTTGTAACTTTTTTTTTCTTTTTTTTTAAATTCTATTAACTTTTTTACTAATTGCTATTTTTAAAATTCTGCCCATTTTCAACTCTACACTCCCCCCCCCCCCCCCCCCCCCTCCATCCCGAGTCAGGCCACCGATCTTATCTAATATCTTTTTGACCACCCAATCTAATCTAGCGACCAAATTTAATAGTAGAATTTTCTTTATTAATTATATTAGAGATGCGCGTAAAATTTTTAAAAGGCCCACTATTTAATTTTTGGATGTAAATTTAAAAATTGTCCGCTAATTTTTTTCTGTCCCGGGACAAGCCCCTGGCTATCCAGAGACAGGTCCCGGGACGGACATGCTCGAAAGTCTAGTTGTATATGAGCATGTAAAAATTATTCGCACTTCGCACTTTGTAAACACGGGTAAAACGCACACAATGTGAAATGCACCATGGGTCTTGGTCAAGTTTTTCAGCGTTTTACGTAAACCAGTGTTAAACCTATGAAATCGGCCCAATGTGTGCGTTTAGGGGTGCGTATGGGTGTGGGTGTCTTGCGTGCGGGCATCCATATGTTGATGTGGTGTTTATATATAAATATTTGAATGAAACGTTTAGGGTGATAGATATGTAGTTTGTTGTTATTTTTATTATCGGAACGTTACAATCTTTTGGTGTTGTTTTTGTTTGTTATTTCCTTGCATAATCGGTTTCGTTTATTTATCTATCTTATTAATATTATTACTACTAGTATTACTATTACTATGAGTATTATTATTACTTTATTTACGTTATAAAACATGCTTATATTAAAATGTGGCGCTAGCCTATTACAAACAATGGGGGCTGTCTTGAACTCAAGAAAATAGCAGGAAGGATACTTTGGGGAGAGGGGTTGGAAATTAGTTTTTGTTGATGTATAAATTAGACTAGAAAATGGATCTTCACACATGTTATAGAAACATGACTGAAGTACTTGAATATCACGTTGTATATATTGTATGCAGATATCACATAGAGAAGTATTATAGTGGGGGATAAAATTTCAGTTGGAAGTGTAAATTGCCGGGGTTTGTCTTCTGACACTGTCAAGCGGAGAGACATCTTTGCCCTTTGTAGGAATAATTACGATATTACATTCATTATTGACAGTCAATGCAAAAAAGAGTTAGAATCTTACTGGAAAAATTAGTGGGGATATCAATCTTGTTTTAGCTCTCATACCAGTAACAGCAGGGTAATTAGCATACTGTTTAGAAACACCTTTGAGTATGAAATTCACGAAGAAATAACAGATCCAAATGAAAACTTTTTAATATTAGACATGACAATGCAAGGATATAGAATTACTCTGGTAGCAATCTACGGACCAAATAAAGATAATCCACAGTTTTATAAAACCATTCAACACAAAATAGAACTTATTCGTAATGTATCTGTAATTATTGGAGGAGATTTTAATGTACCTATGAATTATGATATTGATACATTAAATTACTTAAACAGAAACAATCCTAAATAACATGAACAAATTGAACTAAGGACTTCAGACTTAGATTTAATTGATGTTTGGAGAGAATTGCATCCCAATATCAGACGATTTACTTGGAGGGGTCCAAATATAAGCAAGATCGACTGGATTACTTTCTTAATTCTTCTGATATTCAACCTTTTTTAACTGGCGCTGACATAGATGTAAGCTATAAATCGGATGATTCGCCTGTAAAAATTACTTTTCAATTTATTCAACACGAACGTAGTAGAGGAACCTGGAAATTTAACAATAATTTATTACAGGACATGGAATATATTGAACTTATTAAAACATGTATAAAAGATACTATAAAGCAATATCAAATAGAAGGAGATAAGCTAGAAGAACCCACATTTTCTGTTAATGACCAGCTTCTTTGGGAAACCATTACGGTAATGATACGGGGTAAAACCATATTTTACTCATCATTTAAATTTATTTTTTTCTAAATGGAAAGGAATTAGATTTGGAAAGAAAATTAAAGCAGCTTTACGAAACTAAGAACACACACGGGCACACTTGTAACGACGTCAATGAAATGGAAAGGGAATTAAAAGAATTAAGAGAGGAAAAAGTAAAAGGGATGATTATTCGGGCTAAAGCAAAATGAAAAGTAGAAGGGGAAAAAGGTACCAAATATTTCTGCAATTTACAAAAAATAATCCCAAAAATAATATTTGAGGACAACAAGGAATTAACAAACCAGTTTGAAATTATCAATGCTCAAAAAGAATATGAGATGCTATATGAAACTAGGAAGGTAAATATATCAGAAGATGATAAAAACACTTGTTTAAACTATGATAATCCTTTTATTAATTTTTAGACAAATACAAAAGTGATAAATTAGAAGGATTATTAACGTACGCAGAATGTAGTATTTCATTGAAAAATATGAAAAATGGTAAATCTCCTGGTCTTGATGGTTTTCCTGCTGAATTTTCAAGTTGTTGTTTTTTTGCGCGCGATTTACATGTATATATGATACGTTCTTTAAACTATGGTTATGAACATGGAAGTTTGTCCGTAACACAAAAACAGGGAATAATTACTTGTATCCCAAAAGAAGGAAAACTCAAACACCATTTGAAAAATTGCCGCCCTATATCTCTACTTAATGTTGATTATAAAATTGCATCTGCAGCACTTGCTATTCGAATTACAAGTATTTTAAGTGCTATAGTTACCGAAACACAATGCGGTTTTATGAAAAATCGATATATTGGAGAATGTACTAGATTAATTATGGATTTACTCAAACAAAACAGAGGACGAAGAACATCCTGGAATTCTTCTTCTTTTAGATTTTGAAAAAGCTTTTGATTCTTTAGAATGGTCTTTTATTAAACATGTTTTACGGTTCATTGATTTTGGTCAGTCCATTGTCCAGTGGTTCAATACTTTTTATTGTGATGTTTCGAGTTGCATACTAAATAATGGACATTTGTCTTCTTTTTTTTCCAATTGAAAGGGGGGTCAGACAAGGCGACCCACTGCCACCATATCTATTCATAATAGCAGTTGATGTTTTACGTGCATCGTTAAAATACGACCCCAATATTAATGGAATTAAAATTAATAATACAGAATATCTTATCACGCAATATGCTGATGATACATCCCTTATGTTGGACGACACGGAGGTTGCAGCCGGTGAGCGAGGTTGTGTTTGTATAAGCTCTGTCTTATGCGTAAGTATTAATTATTTCAACCTTTACTTATAACTAATCCTTAATTATCAACCTGAAGCTGAAGAAGTAAGCAAGGTGTAAGTCTGGTGTGACTTTTGTGCTCGCGAAAGTAGCTACGTGCTACTTTAATCCATTCTAACCACGAGCTCTAAATGGGACTCAGTATTGCCAGATACTTGAGTCACAGTCTCACACGTAGGTGTAATTTCCGTTTATGTTTAATCCTGTTGACGTGGCCTTCGCTAAAATTTCCTATAACCTTGAAAGCATTGCAAGTGAAATGGCCAGCCGGTCGTTATTGTTGTCACACGACATATCTGAATTACCGAGTCTAGGGCCAGAGCAACTCGCGTGGGACTCGACCGCCGATATTCGAACGGCCCCGAAATCCTCTACTCCATCGAAACGTGCCAGACGCGACACCCCACTCCCTGGGGGCGGTTTATCTCTGTGCATTGAAAAATATGTTGCAGAGCAATCGTCCGGTGGGGGGGGGGGGGGGGGGGGGGGGGGGGCTGACTTTTAATCTAAGTAACATTTCGAGTGCTACCTCAGATGGTGTTTTTAAAACCAGCGCGGATCCAACAGCTCAAGAGATACATACAAAGAGATAAACAAAATGTCTAACCAATCAGTAGGCTCTGTTGTTGTTTCGGGCGAAGAGAGGGCCCCTTCATCTGAATCACAGACCCTCTCGGCCGAGCTAGCATCCCCCAGGTCGGCGACCCCACCCCCGGGACCAGCATTGGGAGAGACGAAAAAGAGGAAGGCATCCCTAGCTCGGTCAGAGAGTACTAAAAGAAGTGCTCTATTCAGTGCACTTCTTTTAGTTGACAAATTAGTCGCCTGTTCTGGTCTGAAAACAAATTTTGATAAAACACAAGCTATATGAATTGGGGCAAGACGGGGTTGTGGTGTGGAATACAATACAAATAAAACAAATTATATGGAATCATGATGGGAAATTTAAACTTCTCGGTATTAAATACAATGTAATGCAAGTTGATAACTATTCTGAGAATTTTAGGGATAAATATCAATCTTTCAAAAAAACTCTTAAACGATTGGTCTTTCAGAAATATATCTATAATTGGAAAAGCAACTGTAATAAAATCACTAGCATTACCAATTTTAATTCAAATCTTGACAGTCCTCCCAGATCCACCAATTCATTATTTAAAAGAATTACAGTCCACACTATTTAATTTTGTATGGAATGGAAAAATTGATAAAATTAAAAAAATGTACTTATAACGGAATATGAAAAAAGTGGCCTGAAAATACCTCATATCATGTCTTTCTTTTGTGCGTTAAAATATTATGGTTAAAAAACTCTGCTTGGAAGATCCTCCTTGTCGATGTTCGACTGGCTCCGTAATTTTAAACTGGAAATGTCCGTTACCAGTATTTTTCCCATCAACACGTTAAAAGTATTAACCACTCAAAACGTTTACAAGTGTGTACGATGCCTAACAAACAATTACGACTGTTTTTAACTGGTTTGACACCCAATACCCGATGTATTTTTCGTGCTGGGGTGTCGTTAAACCTTCATTCATTCGTTTCGAACAGAACATAATGTTTTTACAATTTTTTTATATTAGCGGATAAAATGTTCGTTACAGAAGATTCGTTACCATAAAATATGAAACGAAATTTTTAAAGGACAAACTCCGATTTTTGTAGGAAATCATATGTTATTAAAATCTTCACTATTCATATAAGAATTGTTTCTCATTTTTTAGGAATTTATGGATGTATAAAAGTCACAAATGGTATAAAATCGCGTAGCGTAGCGAAGCGATTTTATACTACATTTGTGACTTTTATACATCGATAAATTCCTAAAAAATGAGAAACAATTCTTATAATTACAAACAGTACAAGAAGTGTACCTTAAAACACTCAAAAATAATTTCTTTCGTTCTTACCGTCAACCATGTTCTGTAAATAAACGTAGGAATACATGTATACATACTATTAGAAATTGTCGCTAAAAATAAAAATAAGTATTGAATCAACAAAAACAGTGTATATATCTTTATTATAACTTCTTTTTAAAAAATGAAACAATTTCATGTGCAGATTTGTCTTGTGTTTTTCTATCGCAAAGTGACCTTGATATTAACTTTTGTTTACGTGTAGTGACGGTTGGTGTGCGGTTATTTCGATCTTGGTCTTCCGTGATGACGTATTTTTATGAGGTTTATGGAAGGATAACGCTTGGTTTTTTAGTGACGTCAGCCAATCAGAATACAGTAAATCGTATAAATTCGGAAAGTTTGTAATTATAATGAAATATGTGGCTGTAAGGGAGGAACAACCTATATGCACATTTAACAAAATGAAAATCTAGCTAAGTACATTTTATGTTTAACTTGTTTATTATATGAACGAATGTACTTCATTTAGATTATCTGCAGTGATAGAAAATATATACGTTATATTAATGCTATTTATATAGAATACAATTTACTTGTTTATAGCATGGAAATGTTCATTAAATTTTGTAACGAATCTTTCATATTAAATAAAAATTGTATTTGATAAATTTGAGATCGCTATATATTTTAATACCAGTTTGTTAAAATGACTAGTTCAAAGAAATATTTTAAAGGAAAGATCAGTAACTTTAATATTTTTTTCGGATATCTGTTTATAACAACACTAATTTGAAACTGTTTAATAAATCCACAAACTAATGGATGGAATGTGCTACTAATGTCAGTGTGCTCTACAATATAACTCGATACAAAGAGAACTGACAAAGTTGTGCTTTTAAACAAGTGGTATGTGACGAATCTTTCGGATGCTGTTTTAAATACCATAAAACGTACTAACATTGTCGTTTGTTTTTAGCATTGTTAAAGCTGTCTGTACAATTTAATGTTGCCTAAAATTATTTGAAATATAAATTGGTTCTGATATAATATTATGAAACATCCGTTACATTTAACAGGTGGTTGACCTTCAACGTCTAAGTAAATTGAAAACATGTCTATACATCACCTAAACTATTGAAATTCCGTTCAGTTATAATCATGTTGCCCACAGATTAGAAGTAGTAATTCATATTACTGATTATTTTTGTTTCACAAAGTAGAATATAATGGTGTTTCTTTAATGATCAAATTTTACAACATGTCTTGTGCCGTCATCTTCACTAGAAAGCATCAGCCACAGAGGACATCTCACACACATTTATTCTATACATTACAGCTGTGTTCTATTATATTCACTCCGACTTCTTAACAGGTTTCACAACAAATGTACTTATATTTTTCCAGTTTATTACATAATTTTGTATGAGTAACGGATAGTTCATATGTATTAAAACACACGGGAGGATAGTCATTTTCAACAAAACATCCAGTCAAATGTACTTTGATGATGTTAAAACCCAAATAGATTTACATTCCTCATATGCGGTAAATTATATTACAATCATCATTTGCTGAATGAGAACACCTTCATTTTACCAAACTTTTGACAGGGAGATGCACTGGTTTATTGAGAAACAGAGAATGTGTAAACCAATCAAAATTCCATAGACGGTAATGGTAAACGTTTTAGTCAACGTATACATCATACTGCAACCCTTTGCCTTTAAAAGTAAATCAGAAAAATGGGATATCGAATTTGACTACGATGAGGCCCATTTTGTAATAAACAACCCATTATGTAATATGTACCCATTTTGTAATAAAAAAAACTACCCATTTTGTAATAAAAACAATACAAAATAGGTGCCCATTTTGTAATTAAAATAACTACCCGTTCTGTAATAAATACTTCAAAACGATGGGATATGACCTAGGTATTAAATAAATTTTTAAACATTTAAATAATTTTTAATATTCGGTGACAGTAGGTCTCCCAGTGGGGTGAGACGTCTAAGGTCGATCCCACTAAATAGATCTTACGTAGATCTTTGACATTCCCTGTTCCATCCAGTGCTCCACTACTGATATGTCAAAAACTAGGTATGTATTTGGCCAATGCGGATGTGGCAAATACCTTCAGTAGTCTTTGTAAGAAAATTATCGAAGCATCTGACTAAAAATATGTGATATTTATAATCCGGCCAGTATCGTAATTACAACATCTTTATTTCAATATCTGCTGAAAGGGACTTCTGACTTGGGTCTTTTTCTCAATATAAAACAAAAAATTAAGTTGTGTGACATTCTCTGTATTATGCGACAAGCTATGCAATGTCATATCTCTGCACAACAGAGTCAAAAAGAAGTTATGATAGAGTTTAGACGGTTTATAACAACGAAACATTATACAGTGCATTGTATATAGCAATAGCGGTGCTGAATTTATCGTGATCTATTATTTCCACAGCATATAGGAGAACTGTCACTTTCAGTAGCTTTTACCGTTTTCTACAGCTACCTTAAGTGATTGAACATCTAAATGCGTACATGGATGTGCACATATTAATATCTCAAATAAGGAACTATAGGTAGCAATCCACCAAATAGCATTTCACCAGGTCAAAGTTCGAAGTGCAGGCAACGTTTTTTTAGAGCACTAAATACTGCCATGCCTGCGATAAATTCGTGTAATGTTTTTTGTTTAACTAATATTAGTGTACTGGGTACAATTATGTTTAAAACATGTCCAGGGTGCCGCTAACATAGGATGGACATTTTGGTACGGAACTAGGGTAGTCAATGCTGGCGACTGTTATATCGAAAACTAGTTGCTTGCAGTTTTATTTCAGGGTGAAGGATTGTAGTATTTATATCCATGGTGTATATGTTGATTGAAAGGTAGCCTATAGCAGCTTTAGCGATATAAGTTACTAGTGTCGTCTATGGAATTTACTTGGTGTAATGCACCCTGTATTTGACAACAGCCTCGGTGGCGCAGTGGCTAATCACTGGACATAAGGCTGGTAGGTACATCTCTGTACCGGCTCCAACGCAGAGCGAATTTGTAAGAGCTCAGTGGATAGATGTAAGGCCACTACGACCTATTTTCTCTCACTAACACTCTCACTAACAACTAACCACTGTCCTGGGCAGCACTCCAGTTAGCTGAGGTGTGTACCCAGAACAGCGTACTTGAACCTTAATTGGATATAATCACGAAAATATGTTAACATAAACAGACGTATTTGACAAAAAATACTGCACTAAATTTATACAGGAGGAAGTCCCTCTAAAATAGGTCCAGTTTGTTTTTATAATGTTGACGACATATAATCGGGCCATGGCAGAGTTTCACCAAGTGTGGAAGGTATATCGTGTTAATTACTTGTGAACCATTCGTTATTTTTTATACGAATGGTACGAGCTATTTCAACCATTACATAATGGTATCTTAAACCTTGATTAATAATTTAACGAAAGATGCTTTAAATCAGAACGGATTTATTTATTAATTTTAAAATTAAAAACTGTCTCCATAGCCTTGTCAAAAATTAAAGTTGTTACCCGAACTGGCAACGTATTTCAAAAAATACAGGAAATCCCAGGAGACATACATACATACACACACACACACACACACACACACTCACAGACACACATACACACCAACCCACGCACACACATACATACACACACACACACACACACACACACACACACACACACACATACATACATACATACATACATACATACATACATACATGTACATACATACATACATACATACACGTTTTCCCACAGACACTGAAAACAGCCGAACTGGCATCGTATCAAAGAGGAAACCAGCTACATGTTTCTATTAGTAGCAAGGGATCGTTTATATGCACTATCCCATAGACAGGATAACATATACCACGGTTTTTGATATACCAGTTGTGGTGCATTGGCTGGAACAAGAAATAACCAAATGGGACCACTGAAGGGTAGAAATAACTGCTTTAGCTTATCTTATTGCATGTGTATAATTGGATGTGGTGGTTAATAGAATCGCTTTGATATGTCGTTTATCAGTGGAGCTTTTCTAATAATGATTTTTTAATTTGTGAAAGTCTATCTTTACCTAAAGTTTTGATCCGATAGTTCTGAAACTTAGTACTTTAATTCTCTGAGGCAGTCTACACAAACTAATAAAGAGATATTTCGGAATTGTTTTAATTTATATATATTTGTTTTTAACTTGAAATAAATATTTAATATTAATCAATTATTTATTACTGACAAATTAAATAGTGCACCACAACCTTTATACCAAAGGCCGTGGTATGTGCTATCCTGTCTGTGGGATGGTACATATAAAGAATTACTTGCTACTAATAGAAACATGTACCGGATTTTCTCTCTAAGACTATATATCAAATTTACCAAATGTTAATATACTTGCCCATATCACAATGCATCATATGAATTAATAATACACAGATAAAAAAAATTGAAAAAATCAGCCACCAACAGATCATCTGCCTGAGTCTAAACAGCTGGAGTCTATCTATCTACTAATAATATTCGTTGTATAATTATTGTTGCATAAATATAAATAAATAAATAAATATATACTCTTCAAAAAAAAGAAACGCATAACTGGTATATGTTAGGATTGGATTGCAAATTTATAGCATCATATCTTTGTTCAATACCAGAGCAGTAAAATTGAAACTTGTTAAACATGATCAGATCATCACTTGGAATGAAATCGTCTATCAAATCAACAGGATTAGGCCACCGTATCAAGGTCACGGTCATGGACACTAATGTCGAGTATGAGCAGCAATGACGGCTTGGCACCTCCTACGCATGGAATCAAATAATGCTTGAATCACAGGCTGGGGAATTGTAGCCCATGTTTGTTGCAAAGCCTGGAGCAGCTGGGGTAGCGTTTGTGGCGCAGGGTTACGTTGCCGTAAACGTCGATCTAGTTCATCCCACAGGTGCTCGATGGGGTTAAGATCAGGTGATCTTGAAGGCCATGGCATCACTCCGACATTGTGTTGATTCAGGAAGTCTGTTGTTATACGTGCGCTATGTGGTGGTGCATTGTCGTGCTGAAAGATGACATTTTCTGCGTTGATGAAAGGTATGGCGTGACGCTGGAGAATTTCGTTGCAGTAACGTTGGGCTGTTAGATGACCTGGGACATGTACAAGGTCTGTTCTGCCAGTGTAAGTGATGGCCGCCCATACCATAACACTCCACCCTCCATATCTGTCCACCTGCCGCACACAATTATTGGCATAACGCTCGTTACGTCGTCGGTAAACTCTAGCTCTGCCGTAGGCGCGTTGAAGCAAAAAACGCGACTCGTCGCTGAAAGCCACTCTTCGCCACTGCTGTCGACGCCATATCAGACAACGTCTGCACCATGTAAGCCGTAGACGCCTATGTTGCGCGGTTAAAATTATCCGTCTAGCTCGTCTTCTAGCTCGGATATTGGCTTCACTATAACGGTTTCTTACGGTCTGGTCCGAAATTCTTCGCATCCCAGGTATGGCAGAAGTTGATGATGAAGCAGTTAGGAATCTCTCACGTAAATGTCGTAGACGTATGTATCTGTCTTGCGCCGGTGTGGTAATTCTGGGACGACCGGATCTGGGGCGGTCACGTGACACTCCAGTTTGCTGATAACGGTGCCAAAGCTTAGATATTGTACTCTGAGATGTGTTGAAAAGACGTGCAACTGTTGATTGCGATTCCCCGGCTTCCATCCGGCCAATTGCGTTGTTACGTTGTGGTTCTGTCAGCCTGGGCATAATTTCAACGTTACGTAGCGACACTATCGATAATGCGGGTGTGAATGTAACTCAATTTTCTGTCAAGGGGTAGTGCACGTGCTGTACGTGCATGATTTGTATGTGATAAATGTGAACTCTGCAACCATTATTATGGATATTGTGAAAAACATATTTGCACGTGCTGACGTCAAATCATGCGTTTTGTCAGCTTCAGAATTGCATGTTATCATATCCACTAGCTATAGAATAATATGATACTAAAACATTCACTATTGTGTTATTTCAAAATTAATGTTATGAAAAATATGCTCTATGCGTTTCTTTTTTTGAAGAGTATATATATCCTATAACTTATTCATGGTATCCATGTCAAACCCATGTGATAATTATAGGATATTAAACGAGCTTCCATTTCGTATCGTGTTTATGTCCTTCGTGAAATAATTTTCAACTGCCACTAGTTTTAGCGAGTTTAATATCCTATTTATTACCCATAATCGATCTTAATTTATATCACTCCTCTCGTTTCGTTGACGTGACTGTAAGTTTGTAGTGCGCCAATTGATGACGTCATCGTGTGACGTTAGAAGTGTTATGTCCCACTTGGCATTCTAGTGGGACGTATCACTTTGATGTGTACTAAGATATTTTTAACCATATGGGTAATAATTTAGTGTATTAACCCAGTTAATAATGGTATGCAAATTTGCAAGGTCTCTAGGCAATGTGTTGCTGTGGATGGGTCATTTGCTTACAAGCCAACAAGACCTGTGTACTTTTTTTTTCTACGTTTTCAAAGATTTAGTTAAAATGTTTGACGTCAAACTTATTTGTGCTAATCGTGATGACGTCATATTACCGATGGCGGCGACTTTAGTAGTGTGATTTACTAATTGTTTTATTAAAATGTTATTTTAGAAGTGTTATAGGATAAATAGAATTCGTTACTAAGTAAAATGTCAACCTTGTCTAGTTAATTGGTGTTTGCCTCGGCAGAGCCTGGACAAATACCGCTTAACATAGACTGGGTTGATATGTTACATATTAAAAAGCACTCGTGACCAATTCTCTCTCTCTCTCTCTCTCTCTCTCTCTCTCTCTCTCTCTCTCTCTCTCTCTCTCTCTCTCTCTCTCTCTCTCTCTCTCTCTCTCTCTATATATATATATACTAAAACGCAAAAGAAACGCAGGTTCTCATTAAATTGGATATAAAATATTAAAAAAACAAAACGAAATGAAGATTTCAACATTTATTTTGGAGCTACACCAATTCGGCACACATTGGTGTTGGAAATGTTTGATTGAATTCCTTTTTGGCTATTGTTTCATGTCATAAAGTAGGGTGGGGGTCCATGTTAAAAATGTGAAAGAGACGACCTGTAGCATTGTCAAAGTCAGTATCGCGTGTGACCACCCTGGGCATTCAAACAGGCAGTGCAACGTCTCCTCATTGAGTTGACAAGCCGTTGAAAGAATGCCTGAGGGAGTGAGTTCCATTCATGGACCAATGCTGCCTCCAGCGCCTGCATATTCTGAGGTTGTCCGCGAGCCTAAAGGCGACGTCCGATTTCATCCCAGACGTGTTTGATAGGCGCCATGTCCGGTGATAAGGCTGGCCACGGCAACGTTAGGATGTTGTGCTGAGCCAGCAACGCCTGTGTTGCCCTGGCAGTGTGCGGCCTGGCATTGTCTTGCTGCAGCAAGCGCACACGTGGGTGAGCGGCAAAGAAGGGAACGACGTGATTGTTGATGACGTCATTTTGGTACACGGCGGCATTAACGCGTTGTCTGAACACATGAAGTTGTGTTCTGTGGTTGAATGAGAACCCCCCCCACACCATCACACTACCCCCGCCCCATCGGTCGGCCTGCAGAACGCAGCAGTCGGAGTAACGTTCATGTCGACGTCGCCATACTCGGATTCGGCCATCAGCGTTGGAAAGATTGTAACGGCTCTCATCAGTAAACAGAACTTGTTGCCACTGGCCACGTCGCCATCTTTGATGTTGTTGCGCCCACTGTTGACGTTGTTGGCGGTGCCGAGGGGTCAATATTGGTCCCACATAAGGACGGCGGTTACGGAGTCCTGCTGCCCTCAGACGGCGTCGGACGGTATCGGCGGACACTGGACCCACGTGGACCACGCACCTGGTGAGCGGTGTTAGCTGCTGGCAGCATCCGATTCCTAAGGTGGGTCACCCGGATGTACCGGTCTAGGGCTGCGGTTGTCACCCTCGGGCGGCCCGGTGCGTGGTCGATCGTTCACAGATCCAGTGATTTGGTGACGTTGAGAAAGGCGTGCGATTGTCGAAACATGACATCCCAATTGTCTGGCTACAGCAGTACGGGTCTGTCCGGCTTGCAACATCCCGATGGCCATCCCTCGCTGGAGTTGCGTCAGTCGCGGCATTTTTAAAATGTGATTCTGTTGTCTGTCACTACTCAAATTGAATTTATGCGATTAAATCCAGGTGTGTAGGCTTTATAAGCATTTCAATGAGTGTGTTTGCACTGGATTCATGATACGGATGATCCAGCACGTGCAAACAACGTGTTTTGAGAATTCGTGACGTTACACAGGTAATGAAATTGACACGCAGGTGGGACTGCGGTGTGGGTGTGTGCCATGTCCTTTAACACAGTTGAGGTTCAATTCCACCAAAGATACTGCTTTACAAAGTGCAATTCTTTCGCATTTTCAGGACCTGCGTTTCTTTTGCGTTTTAGTATATCTATATATATATATATATATATATATATATATATATATATATATATATATACACACGCACACACTCACATACATACACGCACGCGCACACACACACGCATATATATATATATATACACACACACACACACATGTATGTGTGGTATGTGGGTGTACTTTGTCAAATTGAATATAATGCATTTACATTGTATATTTTAACCTGTGGCAAGACGTTTTAACTGCAATAACGTTATCATCCTCTTTCATCTCTGTTGTAGGTATAACTAGTTTCTGTATGTGTTTGTTTTTCCTGACAACATTTACCCAATAAAGATAATATTTCTTTTTATTGTATTGAATTATATTGTGTTGTATTGTGTGGTCTGGTGCTTGTACGTGCGTTATACTTAACAGGGCTTTTGTAGTCAAAGAAGAAATATTTCGACGAAATAAAATGTTGTGTATTCCTAGAAACACTGTTTCTAATGTCTGAAGTTAGTTTTGCAAAGAAAACAAGTGAACTGAAAAACAGCCGATTACCCTTGGAACCCTCCAATAATAAAACCAAAAACCAAACCATAAAAATTAGATAAAAAGAACAAGAAATACAGATTGAAAAGCCATCATGCGGACTCATCGTGCTTTTAAAAGGGAATGGGATCAGACAAAACAAACTGTATTTACGTTTTGTTTGTATGGCGAGCGCTTTCTAACTTCTAAATTCAGGTAACACATTCAGTAAACACACACGCATACACACGCACGCACACACACACACACACACACACACACACACACACACACACTGGTATATCGAATGTCGTTAAAGAAAACAATCTTCAACACACTAGTTATCAGATGGGACATTTTGGGCCGCTTTCGTACATCATTTTACAATTGGGACATCTTGGGCAATTGAGACATTTTGGCCTTCAACAGGTCCCGACAAGTGTCTTTAAAACTTGTGTTTGCTCAGCGGTTATTTCATAACAATTGCATCGCACACGATGGGCTACGTGCTGAGCTAGTTTGCGGTTACGTCACTGACGCAATTAAAAAACCCAATATATATATATATACTGAGTCAAATTAAAAACTTCACAATCTAAAATTTGAATAAAGTCAATGAGCGATGGAAGCAGATATTTTTCAGGAATAAATATTGTAATGGCAATGTCGACATTCCATTTCAAGCCCATCACAGCACACGTGACCCGACCCATAGCACGTACACAGCACAATTGAGGCAAAAGTGTTTTTGCACGTGCCACTGGTCACGTGACTACAATAGCACACGTGTTTTCATCGTTACTTGCTCACGGTAGTCTGACAGAACGAAAAAACACATTAAAACGATATTTGTCACGACCTGTTTCGATGCCACGCCTCACGAATGTGCAGCGTGCACGTGCCATCGGCATGCTGCACGCGAGAACGTTAGTAGCTGACGTTGCAAGGGTGTTGGGTTACAGTCGACGGCCAATTTATGATCTGCGGACACGAGTACAACAAACGGGCACCACAGCTGATCGCCCCCGACCGGGTAGACCACGTGTGACGTCACAGGCAGATGACCGTCATATTGTTTTACGTCACCCCCGCAACCGTTTCATGACAGCTACAGCAACCAGTAATGAAGCTTTCAGACGTCGGGTGTCCGCGCAAACAGTCCGAAATCGGCTGCGAACCGCTTACCTCCACGCACGGCGCCCATATGTTGGAACTATTTTGACCCAATTTCATCGATGTCAACGTCAACTGTGGGCACAACACCACTTGCGATGGACTTAGAGGGAATGGAATAGAGTCGTGTTTAGCGATGAATCAAGGTTCACACTGCGATTTGCCGATGGCAGCCAGAGGGTTTGGAGACGACGTGTTCAACGTCATGCTCAGTGTTGTGTCAGTGAAGTTGACAGATTTGGTGGCGGACGTGTAATGGTTTGGTGTGCTTTCTGTGGAAATGGCCGTTCTCGACTTCTTGTCATTCGTGGCAACCTCAACGCTGCTGCATTCCGCGACCATGTGCTGGCCCAGGAACTTGTGCGCTTCATGGCAGCTCATGGTCCATGCCTGATCTTTCAGCATGCCAACTCCAGACCCCACACGGCCATCTTGACAAAGGATTACCTGAGTAACGCGGGCATCAATGTCATGGATTGGCCTTCGCGTTCGCCCGACCTGAATCCCATCGAGCACGTCTGGTATGAGCTGGGAAGACGCCTGCGCACTCCCAGGAACCTTCCACAGACTTTGCAGGAAATGGTGCCTCATGCTACTGAACCTGTGATTTCATCAGACGACCCTGCTAGTGAATTACCATTTTGATTGTTTGTGGTTTTGACGAATGCTGTGGGCGTATCGAACAGATTGTTAACTCAACAGAAGAAAAAAACAATGACAGAATTGGTCGCACAGGAGTGCTATCAACTGATAGTCTAGTCAATCTATAGGGATTTGATACCCTAACTGACCACAAATTGCAACATATGTTTTTCTTCACAATACACTTTAGAGAGGTCTCTACAACAACGTATTAAAAATGCACTCGAATACATCCTGAAGAAATAGGCCTAATTTGCATATATTCAATATGACTACCAAAATGCCTGAAGGCAACCTCTTTGACCATATTACAAGTACTAAACAAGGTATTTTAGAGATTGTAAAGTTACAAATATATTACTTAAACACGGGGAACCTTTTAGAAGATATACAGTTTACACGGGCGCTTTCTTAATTTGCATAAATCCAATATGGCTTCGCAAATCCCTGGAAATGTTTTATTTTTACTACATAAATCATCCTACGTTAACAGTTTATTTGGTTTTAAAATCAAAGTTAGGCTTTAAAGGCGCAGACCCTAGTTTTAGTAGGTTTAGTTAATTTACACACCTGCAAAACATTTGGATACGGTTATAACAGAGTAAAACAGAAGTCTGTGTTGTTTAAACCTGAAAATATCGTCTACAATAGACTACAAGAGACATTGTCTCGATAACCATTACTTCTCAGACAAACGTGCGTTTTTAGAATTATGAAAAATGCATTTTGGGTTATTATAAAATTCTGGATCACAAGAACCACTTCAGGTGTACAAAAATGAATATTCTAAATAATAAAATGTAAGTACTCCTAATTTAAATGATTAAAAACGGTTTTATTAGTGAAAAATACGTCGTAGTGTTTGTTTAACAACTAAGACCTCTCATAAAACTGTTTTCATTTATCATTACCATGGTCATACATTGGTCAATTCATAACATTTGTCTTTGTATAATAATATATGCTACCCAACATTTAATATACTATTTGTAATCAAAATATATATATCCTCTATATTGATATTAACATGGAACTTTTGGATAAATACAGGAAGACAATATAACTAGTCAAACATTAAAGCTATCCAGGACAGATACACACATTCATCACCATCTAAAAAATGTCCAATACATGGCCCACTTCAGAGACATGGGTGATGGGTCATAAACATATATGACTTATTTGCTCAACAGAGTTTTTGATCACAGAGTTATTTAATAAACCACCACCTGCTCCTTCACTGGGTACAGAATTGGCACAGTATGGTCTATATAACACCAATCTGATTAAAATTAGCTCTACTGGTCTCACCGGTAGATCTAACAGCATTGCGTGGACTCCCATGGCCAGGTGACATTCCATCTATAAATAACAATTTAAATATAGACCAATTACACTTCGCCTTTTATAGCGTTATTCGGGAGCATACAAATTCAAAAAATATCGGACGAGACTATTTATGTAATAGGCGAACTTGTTGGTCTATTTCAACATTGAAAAAAACAGCGGTAAAAGTGCAGTAATAAACTCTAGATTGTATACTAGTATAAACAGATTTTATGGCTATACCATCACGGGGTTTTTTTTCGTCTTGAAACGAATTTTATATACAGTTTTATATTGAAATTAGTTTCCGGCATACTTCGTAATTCACCCGAATCATTTCGTATACCCTCGGCATAATCCCGAATGTTTTCAAATTATTTTCAAATCACTGGCATGATTTTGCAAGTAAGGTTTTGATTGGTCGAATGAAAGGTCAACTGGACATGAGCTCCAACGGGCAGCTGTTAGATCCTCATGTAATAGTGGAGTTAATTTTAATATATAACGCCATCACCACAGGTAAGTATCATTTGATAAACCATCACCATCACAAATGCATTCAGTGGGTATAAAACTGGCACATTAATTTTTATACAATACCATTACTTTTTAAACATTACGCGTCGTCTTGATAAACAGCTAACATATTGGCACACTCGCCTCGACATTGTCCACATGCAGGCGAACAGTCGAGATCTGCCTTAAGACAGGAGCATTTTGGTGACAAAATCTCAAGTTGTGGTACCGGACTGCTGCAGATGTTGGAGGCAATATCTGTGGCTGAATTATCGGTGGTGGGTTAGGATCCCAAATTCTGTAGCTTGACTATATTAAGCAGGCATGATAAATGAACAACTACCAAACATATTTCAGTATGACCTGTCAAGCTACCTTCCTGCTTTATTTGACAATAGTTCAGCGTGCATCGACTTCCAAGACAGTGCTTGTGGTTGAAAGCAGGGATATACTAAGTACCACTATGCTGGAAGGAAAAGCTCACACTGCAGATTCTAGGTGCGAATGTCCTTGAGAACATCCTCTTTGCCCAAGCCTTGTGTTAGAATGTGACACATCAAGAGTGGTTGGCATTGACAAAGGTTTGTTTTACAGCAACGTAGAAATAGTGTCGATGTTCATCTCCAGGCAGAAGTGTTCACGGTCAGACTAGCTACAGTTGAAGAAATTGCCACAATTGGGGAAAGTGCATTATACAGTGGAAGCCAAACAGGAGATACCTTGGACCAAGTGAAGCTGCAATAATTCTACTAGAAAGTAATTTCAGCACTTCCAATGTTCAGCCTCAGACATTGCCTCAAACATCCACAAACATTAGACTTTACGATCGTATGCAGACGTGGAGAGGATTGGAACCCACTGACTGGGGTGGGAAACATCATTTCAGTAATGACAGAGATGTAGCACCACAGGTCTTGTTTGAAGTCGCCAGATGCTCGTGCAAGACGATGAGATGGTCCTATCGCAAGACGGATCTCTCGTGCATGAACAGAATGTCAGAGCGTTTAAACCAATATGTCAGTTGTTGATCAATAAAACTCTTCTATTGATGATTAGTATCATTGTTTTGGGTAACCCACAAAGGAGGAAAACACAAGGACAGATTTAAAGGACTTTGTATGTGTGTTGTTATATAGAAACAAATGTGCCAGTTCTATATCCATTGAATGCATTTTAAATGAACTGGGTGTGGTGGTTAATAGATGGCACTTGCCTTTGTTGATAGTAATATATAGAAACAAATGTGCCAGTTCTATACCCAGATTAATTTTTGTCTATCCAGAGCAGATCTGTGTGACTAGTTATATTGTCTGTCTGTATTTATCCAAAAGTTAGATGTATAACATCAACATTGTATCCTTAAAATATAGAGGATAAATACACTTGGATTGCAAATCTTGTTAAACGTTTGGTAGCATATTACACACAGACAAATGCAATCTATCGAAAATGTGGTTTGTTATTGCACAATGACCTTCACCAGACGTAAATTAGTCAATGATCATGTTTGTGAGAGATCTTGCCTCCAAAGACATTTCATTTATGCAAATTAAGAAAGTGTCCATGTAAAATTTTACACTTCTAATAAAGGGTTCTCTGCGCTCAAGAAATTCATTTAAAATTTTAAAATCTCTAAAATACCTTGCTTAGTATGGCCAAAAAGGTTATCTTCTGGAAGTTTGGCAGCCATATTGAATTTATGCAAATTAGGCATATTTCCCCAAGGTATATTCGGGTGCATTTTTTAATATGTTCTAGAAACCTCTTCAAAATATATTGTGAAGAAAAAAAATGTTGTTGCAATTTGTGGTGGGTCTGGCACTAAATTGACTAGACTATGATGTTTTGCTCGTTTCTGGTAGGCATAATATATAACATGTCGATTATAATTGACAAAACAGCATATACCACGATCTTTGATGTATCGGTATTGGGATACTGACAGGGATCATTGATATAAATTTCATTAAATGAAACGAACGAGAGAAAAACAAGTTATATAATTAGGAGATAAACATTATTTGTCGTCAGACTGGAGGTTGTTTATCGTGCATTTAACACCGCTAAATGACATTTCAAACCGAACTTCGAACACATTTAATCAATAGTTATAAAGGAAAATTCATGAACACAAATAAATAAATAGAGTTACAAACTATTTTCTGTCACGGTCAGCCGATGTTTATCTCCTATAATTC
This sequence comes from Gigantopelta aegis, assembly GCF_016097555.1. Classification (NCBI taxonomy): domain Eukaryota; kingdom Metazoa; phylum Mollusca; class Gastropoda; order Neomphalida; family Peltospiridae; genus Gigantopelta; species Gigantopelta aegis. The sequence goes on along the minus strand of NC_054713.1, from coordinate 22,659,759 downwards.
GATCGTATGCTACTGTTCTGTACACGCTACATTTAAGAAAAAAAAGTCGACGACAGTCACTTTTTGGACCCTTGTTATGGCTTCGTACACAATAAATAAAACATATCCAATGGTAACTTTTTGATATGATATATTTGACATACACAGAACTATTTATTAACTGTAGGTATTTTAAAACCATATACTGTCCGAGATGAGCTCATGAGGAATATTTGGCGATCACTAATAGTAATACAGTGTTAATAATAACAACAATAAATTGATTAATTAAAGTCTAAGACTACACTACTAGCTCAAAGTTAACATTTTATTTACAGTTCTTCATCTGAGATCTGAGATAACCCACTACAATAATGCACAAAATACACATCAATATTAAAATGACATTCTACCACTACACTATTAGCAAACAGCTAGCACCGTAAGTACTTTAAAAATGACTACTGTCGACGACGGTCACTTTTCACACCCTTATTTTGGCTTTGTACACAATAAATATCCTACAGTAATGTCACTTGAAATCTATATTTCGTAGATAGTACAGTTTTTTTTTAATCACAAGATTTTCTTCAGAGTGAAGTACATTAGTAATGTTAACAACAACAAAAAAAAAATTCTATAGCAATTTTGCATTGAAATGTTTCCAGCGTTCTTAAAACGGAAATGTTATTCACCCAGGTTATTGTTCTTGTAAAGAGATGTAAAGTGACGTGATGCAAAAACAACAACAAAAAAACAAACAAAAAAAAATTTGGTCAAATATATCATAAAACAAAAATTACACTATATTATACATTTTCATGTATGGATATTTCACATTCTCACGAGATTCTCGTATTATCTGTCATGGCTGCCGAAGAACGCTTTTAGTCTTGATAATTGTTAATCTGCATTGTATTAATTATATTTGCAACAACAATTAATTTAATATATATCACCTATATCGAGTAAGTGTTTCCAACAAAGTGTGAATGTTTTTTTTACACAACACTGAAGTTTGTTTTTGCTACACATGGGTTATATGCCTCATCTCGTAGCGCTGAACAGAAGACCGTGTCGATGTCAGCGCTACGTTATCGTATTTAAACAGAAGTATGACTATAATTACTTCAATATTTAATCTACTCTAGGGGAAAAGACAGAAACGGTAAAAATCAATGAATATGTATAGTAATTAATTTTGTTACTAGAATCGCATATGCTTCTCATTAGTAATTTCTTACTGCCATCTCGGTAAATACCCAGTAGATACAGAGTATGTGAAAAAAGCCTCTCAGTATCTGGTTTGAACCTCGTCGGTGCGGACAACTACTTCTAGACGCCTTTTTGTTTACAATACAAATCAATTGCTATTTAATTCCCAGGTGTATATGTCTAAAGGGAAAGAAAAAAGAAAGAAATGTTTTATTTAACGACGCACTTAACACATTTTATTTACGGTTATATGGCGTCAGACATATGGTTAAGGACCACACAGATATTGAGAGAGGAAACCCGCTGACGCTAAAATACTGTTTTTAAAGTTCAATATATTAGGCTATACATGTGTCCAGGGAAATTATATTTGCTTGCATAAGTTTAAATTATTCGTTATGCTTTTGTATTTACGTGTATATACATACTTTATTATTTACGTTTTTAATTATTAACACACTTCCACCAACTTTGATATGATTCTACTATCTTTAAATGAGGTTGAACTATCCGACATACTGGTTTTGCTTTCAGAAAATGTACTAAAAAGGTAATAAATACTGAAAATGCACCCAGATGCAATGCCTTCACGTGTTATTATTGTGAAAGTTTCACTCCCTTAATGGACCGATCACAAGATTCTAAACATACTTTGACGTCACTGGCCAATAAACCCGTCTATATTTACAATTTACAATAAATGTATTATTTATTTTAATATTTATTCATTATTCATTCATTGGTTCCTTCCTTTATTCGTTTATTCATTCATTTATGATTCATTCATTCATATATTTACTTTTTATTAATTAACTACTGTTGAAGATTTTTGTTATAGTTGTATCTGTTGTTGATATTATTTTTATTATTAATCTGATGATTATTATTATTATTTTAGTGGTACACATGTGCAAAGATGGACATATCAGCGATGTTCAAGGACTATATCTTGACGGATTCTTACCTGCCGACACATCAATCACTTGCAACTGTTCACTGCATGCAACAAAATCCACTAAGATTGGCATAAATATGGTGCAGTTTCCAGAAACAAACTGTAACTCAACAGTACATGTATATGCACAGAAGGTGCTGCAGTATAATTGCAGACCTGAGGGTAATACTAATTCAAACATGTCTGCAAATGCACGTGAATTACTTATTAACCAATCTGAGTTGTTCCTTAAACTGGAAGTAAAGAAAGCAGTCATCAATACCACTTATTGTCTAAATTTCTACAATAAAGGAGACACATCAGGTACATACATTTCAGTTCGAATGCGTGTGTATGTGTGTGTGTGTGCGTGCGTGTGTGTGTGTGTCTCTCTCTCTCTCTCTCTCTCTCTCTCTCTCTCTCTCTCTCTCTCTCTCTCTCTCTCTCTCTATGATTACTGGCGTATGTATATATGTGTGTTTTAGTACAATCAAATTTATACAGTTCCGTGACAAGTGGTAAAATCCAAGATGGCAGCCACAATGATCAAAACACATGTTTTTCAGCAGATATATATTTTGGCGGCCTCAAAGAATTCAATTTTACACAATAGAACAGTGTTAGATAACACATACAATTATTTAGGACGATAATCCAAAATAGTTGTCGAAAAATTCATAATTTGTTTTCATTTTCACAGAACTCATGTTGGAAAGTCACACAGGCAGTTGTTGTATTATTCTTGTTTACTTTCAAACTGATTTAGATACAATAATAATTGAGCAGCAGGTACAGTTAATGTGAGAGTTTTAATCTGTTATTGACTTCCTCTTCATCCTTCTCCCTATACGTTTCATTACTCACTGATGTGTTTCTCTATGCATATAAATCAGATGTTTAACTAATCAGGTAAATCAAAACTAAATAATCTGACTAAAACGTTAAATTTCAATACAATTTCGCTATTATGACTATTTAATATTATTCAATAAAACATAAAATATTAACTCCCACTAATTTACCCACAAGGGGTAGAGAAATATACATTAACTACTAAAATACAATTTCAATGTCATGCCATTCTGGAACATCATATGATTTATTGGACTTAAAAGTTTCATGGACCCCTGAAGCTGTCTTAAAGTATTATGTTTGATATTTAGATGCTATTTCTCGATATAGTACATCACTGATTACATAGAGAATAACTACTTAATGACGTTGGATATCTGCTTTATCCTGTGAAGGTAAGAATGGGAAATTTCTCCTTCGGCCTGAACAGGATAAAGCAGACATCCGACATCATTAACTAGTTGTTATCTTTATTCTGCAGACCATAAAATTAAGGGGAACGGTATTATTTTTGTTATTTCAGCCTAGACATCACATGAGCGATTTTGTAATGTAGGCTATGCGTGTGACGTCACATGCGTGACGTCAAAAGTCTTATCACTCTCCTGGTGAACATATAGTGGTGTCGTACAAATATGGTACGCACCACGTGCCATTTTGATTGGTTGGATCTAGTAGCCTACCGGGACCTTTTTTTCATTCTTGAAAAAAATTACGTCATCAACATTCCACAACTTTTACTACATCTGTCATTCATTTGAGTTTAAATCAATCTGACTGTCGCGAGATACAATTACAGCAATCTGTCAAGTGTGCAACACAGGCAACTTAGTATCTTAATTTCATCAGCCGTACCTTCCACCCGTTCTGTCACGCAGAGTTTCTGTTTCATCTCCACCCAATGTACAGGCCCGTAGCCAGCATGATTAGCGTGGGGGGACCGAAATTTCATGTAGACGAAAGCGCGGAGCTGTAGACGGGGGGGGGGGGGGGGGGGGGGGGGTTCCCCAAATTCACAGAGCCATGACAAGAGACCGTTTGTTTTCAGTCGTATCAAAGTATTTATAATAAATGAGACATGGCAAAACTTGTAACAAATGTAAGCCAACTGGAACACATTGACTACTGATCAGCGGTTATTGGATGGCAAACGCACAGTTGTATTGAGACATGGGACACAGATGAAATCTGCTGTCGCTACATGGCTACTCTTTCCAAATAACAGCAAGGTATCTTTATGTGCACTTCCCACATCCTACAAACAGGATAGCACACATTCATGACTTCATCCATATTATTTCTTCGCATCCTGAAATAATCCTTAACCTCGTGAGCTTTGAAAATGTCGTTTGATTCTGCCTCCACTATCAAGTATATAGTATATAGAGTGATACGGTGAAAATGCCTAGCTGAAATTAGGATTTGCAAGTGAACAATGACAAAAAGAAACGCAACATTTTGCATTTAAGTAAACCAGGACACTCGGAACATTAACTCAGAATTAATAAGCCATCAAGTGTGCTTTCCGCTCAGTTGTGTCAAACTACATATCCCAGCTTCCTCAATTGTGGCATTAAAGGTACTTCGACTTCAAATTAATTTGAATAATATTTCTGCAAAATGCTTACAGTTCTACTCCTGAAATATTATTCAATGCACATCCGCATGCTCATCCAAACGTGTCTGTTTAAAGAAGTTGTAGAAAGGTTTTTGGCCCAACCATACATCATGGTCATGATCAGTTTTCCTTTATTTGACAAAGCGCATGGCATGAAGTCATTGCTGCATACCTTTGCGGCTCTATCACACCTTTTTCTGGAATCAGTTTTGGGTAGTGTACTAGAGAAGCTAATGGAAAATGAATTATAAACGTTATATATGTTACAGCTTCCATATCACACATTTATTTATTTTCTCCAGTGCATTACTGGTGCATGATTAAATTGATTATCCTGAGTTTGCAACAATTGTAACATAATGTTTCATAATTTAAAAAATACTTTTTAAGTTACATCTTGAATATATATATATATATATATATATATATATATATATATATATATATATATATATATATATATATGTATATATGTGTGTTTGTGTGTGTGTGTGTGTGTGTGTGTGTGTGTGTATATATATATATATATATATATATATATATATAGAGAGAGAGAGAGAGAGAGAGAGAGAGAGAGAGAGAGAGAGAGAGAGAGAGAGAGAGAGAGAGAGAGAGGTTATTACTAGAGTGTTTTTCGGTATCGTCAGTATCATATATTAGGAATAAAATTTGTATTATGTGAGCCTCTGGCGAGCATAATACATTATTTTTATTCCTAATATATGACTTTGACGATGCCGAAATACACGAGGGTAATAATCTCTTTATCATATAAGCTCAAGCTTAATACAACGTGTTTTTGTAAACAGTACACGCAACTTTAATTCCAGTCCGCCATTACTAGATATTCAAATGACGTAAGAATATGTGGCGCGGTGTATTTTTGAATGGAAATGACGTCAAACTCGAATGACGTCATTTGGGATGTCCTTATGCCTAACGTTTTTTGTTTTCTGAACGCTGGACAGCTTTCTGTGTCAAATTGCCATTGGAATGTTTTTATTTGATGACTATGAATGCATACGTCAATCATGGAGTGTCACC
>NC_054713.1:22636617-22651617 GCF_016097555.1 Gigantopelta aegis | reverse complement strand
GATCAGTGATCTGTGAACCATGTATTGTATACAAAAGGACACCGGGGAGAGGCGTATGGGCAAAATAAGTTAATCAAATTAAGGGTTTCAAACAAAGAATGGTACTTTCACCACTTGGTAAGTAATTTCTTAATACTGTTTCTCCTAATATATATATATATATATATATATATATATATATATATATATATATATATATATATATATTATATTTAAAAAAAAAAAGAAAAAAAGCGGGACCTGAAATATTACTGTTGTACGTTTTGACCACAGACATCCTAGTAAAGAATGTTCAGGTCTGTTTATCGACACACCGAAACACATTGCATAATTTGCACATGCATCATGCAGTTGCCCCGTACACGTGCGTGGGGTGTCATTCTCGGTTTTCACAATTTCCCAGAAGGTCGATTAATCACCGTGGAACATTATTTCTGTCAATCTTTTTTATTCTGTTGATCATACAGTTGTTATTGTTTTGTTTTTAATCATTTTTATTGTTTGAATTTGCGATTTACTGATTAAAAAAACCCGTCAACTTTCAAATTTATCTATCTATCTATCTATCTATCTATCTATCTATCTATATATATATATATATATATATATATATATATATATATATATATATATATATATATATATAAATAAACAACTCCACTTGTATAGATTTATTATTTATATATGTTTAGCTTCGTTTTTAAAATGTATAATATTTAACTGCATATTTTGCACCTTATAGTGCAGCGGATAATCATAACAATTGTGCAAATTATGACTAAAGCATGAAATTTTTACCAGTGTTAGTACATACCATAAGGTTCATTTTAAGATCGGGAGGTAAGTCAGATTTGACCTCTGAGGACCGTGAGAGGTCAATGACCTCAATTACATTGAAATTGAAATTTTTCACGATTCTGGTGCAGTTTGTCTGTTTTGGGAATCATTAGAAAGGTATGTTATGATTATCTGCTGCACTTTAATTTTTAATGTGCACTGAACAAAGGCTATAAGCTTAAAGTACAGTGAGGTCAGTGACCTCAGACACATGTATAGTACATACCGGTACATGTAATACAGACGCATTATCCATATAGACGCATAAATGTCAAGGTGTCTGATTGCACCTAACAGTCTCCCGAACTTGCACATAATGCAGTGCACTTGAGTGCAGCCTTGGTTCACTTGCAGCGGCCGGTACATCCCTTCTTGCAGTTGCAGTGGATCAGTTCGTGGCAAGATTTTGATGCCTCTGGCAGTGTCGTCCAAAGAGGCTGCCACCCAGAGGCCTCCTTTGTCCAGACCCAGTCAGATGGGCTTGGTAACTCAGGATTCAGGACCAGAGTTTGGTTCCAGCAGTTGGCCTGGAGAGATGCACGCTTGGTGTGCTGCTGGAGTGCTGCCTGCGTTGGGGGAATGTTATCTAGAGCCCTAGACTTGTGTGCGAAGAGCTGTTTCCTAGCATCGTTCACTTCCATGATGTCACTGGTGCAGTCATACATCAGCACAACGAAGCGCTCCAGCAGTGACATTGACTCCTCACTGACATCAATTGGCATGCGTAAGAGTTCTTCAAAGGCATCAGTCACCTCTGGGAACACTTTCCAAATCTCCCAGGCAGTCTTCTTCCCTCTGCCAGCGAATGAAGACACAGTGTCGCACCCTGTGAGGGCATGGAAGATGGGGAGAGTAGCACATTGTCTTGGGTTCATGGCGGCAGCCAGTTGGTGAACAGCTATGTACCGGAAGCTGGATCCAGTACCAAGTGCTATCCACAGCTCGTCAGGATTGATGTTGTTGAAAGAAGCCACAGCCAGTACCACAACATCAGTATCCACAGTGTGTATGGCCACCTTCCTCATCCCCTTCTGCACAGCATCTGCCACATGTAGAAGCATGCGAGTGTCCGCCTCCTCGTGTGAACATGGGGCGAGGCTGGTCAAGTCTGACTCGGCAGGAGAGCACAGGACCTCAGTTCCACATGTTGCATACATTTCCTTGCCATCAGCTATTGGAAGACGAATGGCCTCTCGTGACAGGAAACCAAATAGCTCAGTCTTGTTTTGATCAACACGAAGGAAGTCCTTCCATTTCTTAGGCATGACGGTAGAGGGAGCCACTCTTTTCCTGACGCCCTTGCCCCTCTTCTGTCTGGTCGTGCCTTTCAGGCTGTCAGGTAGATATACATCCCAGACGAGGTCCAGTCTGTGGACCTTTTCCAGTTGAGTGGAGACGTCAGGTGCAAAAACTATATTCACATACTCTTGAAAGGTCTTCACCGCTACAGGATTGAGCATTTGAACAATAGCTGCTCCGTCAAGGATTGTGGCATCAACCACAGGTGCGCTTGTGGTTTCGGTTTGATCTGATTTCAGGCAGTGTAGTAGATCTGCTTTGACTGCAAGGCGCAGTTTTCCTCCTGTTGATAATGCAGGTGGGGCTGCCTGGTTCTTGTGGGAGAAGAACTGGTCAAGATCCCCATCACGTGATTGACATGCAGCCTCGAGAAGAGACTACAGTCACTCTTCACTGCGGCGAGTTGCATCTGCTGCCGTGACTGCGTCTTGGTCTGTGACCGACTGAAGAGTGGCAACTTGTTCTTGGGCAGTGTGTCTGTAACTGGCTTCGTGCATAGTTCCAGTCTTTCTTCAACAAACTTTGTGTATTGCTCCTCACCAAGGGACTCAATCTTCCTCACAGTTTCTGCCACTGGGGTTTCCATGATGTATCTCGTGTCAAGGACCAGTAGATGTTGAGTGTTCTCTAGGAAGGGAATCCCCATCTCTTGAAACACTGCTATAAGTGCTCTGACATCCTTCATAAAGGCTGCTTGTACTCCAGGTTTCTGGTCATGGTGAAGATGCCCAATGTCGTGAGCACCGCCATGTCCTCTTATCGCCTGCTCTTCAAACTCTGTAGTGATCCTGGCTATTTCTGGCCCTGCCACCATCCAGCGTCTGAGTGCCACAGGGTTTCCTGTCAGTCCAATAGCTCCACCAGACCCTTTGACCACAGCGTTGTTCTGTTCATGACATTGGTCAATTGACATGGCAGAGAACTTGTTGCTGGTCTTGTGTACCACAAACTTCCCAGACTTGAATTCTGCCAGGACATCTGGGTGTTTGTCATTGAGGTTCATCATATCACGGATGTGTACAGAAAGCCACCTGGAATAGTGAGTGTGATCTAAGGCGAACATCCAGGGCATGATCTGTGTCAAGGATTGCACATAGAGCTCAAAGTTCCCTTCACGAAGTGATCGGATGTACACCAGCAAGAGAACCTCCAGTGACAGGGTCTTGAGCCAGTAGTCAAAGTGCACACTGGCCTTTTCTCGCTGTGTGCACCACTCCTCAAAGACCTCATCATCTGGCTGAGTGGCGTTGCCATCATCCGGTGTGCAGTCTTTACTGTATGCCTGCTTGAGTAGTGTGTGGAGGGTTGCAGCTGTGACTTGGTGTGCATGGCGGGTCTTGGTAACATGGCTAGCTCGAATGAAGGAATCTGCTGTCCCAGAGCTGGCAATGTTGGCCTGTACCAGGGCGTTCGTCCAACCGCTGACCTCCAGCCAGTCTCCCAGCAGCTGAAACACAAACGCAAATTATGTAAATGATGTTCAGATTGTACGACACTAGCCTCTGACTGACACACTAAGTCTACTATTTCAGTTGCTAGATGCACATGCACAGAACATTGGTGAAACATTGTTGCTGTTACCACCACATGTACTGGTATCTCATAGGTACAGCACTGGCTATTACTGTATATCATGGAACTTACCTTCAACACACCCATCTCGATATGCAGACCGCCGAACATGATCACAAAGTGATCCTCTCCATGTGTGGCTGGCCAGGTCCACTGTATTTCCTTGGCAAGGGCGAAGAGTGGCTGATCAGCAGCAAGTACAGGTACTTGTCCAGGGTTCACGTGCTGAATTGCTGCCTTGACGATGGCCATGGAATGTCTTATCATTGCCACCGAGTTTGCGCTGTCTACGAACAGAGGCAACAGTGCATTGATCGCAGCAGGTGGGATCACTGCTTGCTGGACATCGGCATGGTAGGCAGACCATGACACCCATTCATCTGTGGATTGCTTCTGTAGAGCTGTCGTCACTGTCCTCAGCCACCCATACTCTTCTTGTACGGCAGCTTCAGCAGCCAGGAGGTCGGGAGGTCTTGCAGGACGTTGTACAGCTGGTGCAGTAAAGTGCTGCGTCTTCATGGCAGCAGGTGGCACACTTGTGTACACTGATGGCAGAGGTGTTACCGACTTGGCGGTAGAGATATATTGCCCAAGCACCAAAACATCACGGTCGAGTCCGCCATTCGTGTGTGATGGATGTTGCATTAGGGAGATACCAGTGCCATGAAAAGAATCCTTGGCCGTCGCAGAGCTAGGGTTATGGTCAATATTATCGACAGCCTCAGTAGTGAACAGTCCCTGGCGCAGCTTGGGTGGGCAAACAACTTCTTCCATGTTGAAGCGCTGGCAGACACCATTGGCAATGTCTGCTGTGAGCTGTAGTAATCTATCATATGGCACACACATCCCTAGGCTGAACAGTGTGTCAATCAGACCTCTGCTCCTGGTCACTGCGTGAATCTTGAGGGTCAAGTAGAGTGGAAATGGGGTTTCTCTCTCGCGGCTGTGGCGCACTGAGGTTGACTCCACGCTGCGTGCATGCTTAACACTGTTGAACACCAGTAGCTGCGATAGTGTAAGAGCAGCAGTTGTGGTGCTTGTGTTGGCCAACTGAGTCTGGTGCTTGATGTTCGCCCCATCGAGGATCATGTTCACCAGAGCAAGGAGGGATGGTGTCACAGAATCTTTCTGGGAATCAGCTTGGAACGCACCATGAAAGGTAAACCTGGTCTCAAACATTTCTCTACGGACTACCTGTGCTGCTCTTACTAGGTGCATGGCATCACTGTCATGATCACAGGCCTTCATCAGGGCGGGACCTATATCTTTCTCAAACAAGAGAAGTGTGTCTCGGCCCTGAGAATGGGCTCTCAGATCAGGAAGCACAGAAAGAAGTCTGTCCTTCAGTCTGGTTGTGTGTATTCTGTTGGTTACCGTGGCACCCAGCTGCTCCAGTCTCGTCTTGTAGAGGTTAGCCACGTCTGAGAGTTTAAACACAGGGGCATTGTCCTCATCTGCATGCATGTCCTCCATGAATGCCACCAGCTCAGCAAAGGCTATGCCATGCAGACGATCCTCATCCTCGTCCTTGAGTGCGGCTGGTCTGATTTTGTTGTATAATGCACGGAGACAGTTGTGATGGTATTTTGCCTCGATGGCAACCATGTCTCCTGCAGACAGCTTGGCCAGCAGTTCAGTGTCCCCCAATTCAGTGGCACATCTCCGAACGTTCTTGTCAATTTCCATTGTAGCTGCTTGGTGCAAGTCTGCAGTGCCAGCTGGCTTATTGCAGAAGAAACAGATAGGCTCGGTTGACTGTGGAAGCCTGTGCGCAGCTGCTGATCGTGTGCGCAGGGTTGGAGTACCGGTACTAGATTGTTGTCCTGAAGCTGATTCTGCTCTGCTCAGCTGGGCAAACATTTTTTTGTTAAAGTTTAAACGACATTTCTTGTGTCACTGAGCATTGTGTCTCCTCAAGGTAGCTTCTTCGCCATCGCCATCATCCAGTCTGTTCACGTTGAGTTCCATTGGCATGTGACGAAGTCCCTTGAACTGGACGAGGTCTTCTGTCAATGATGCATAGCCAACACCACTCGGTTTCGTGGTAGATCTTAGTGGGCACTGCTTGGCAAAGAATATAAAGCTCCCAGTTAGTTCTTGGGGGTGGTCTTGATTGCTCGGACGTAGAGGGCTGTGCTGGGTCTATGAGGATATGACGCTTTGCCATAGTGACGATCAGGTCTGGGATGCTTGTATCTTCGCTTCGACCATCAGGCAGGGATCCTGCAACACACAAGAACAACAATTGTATTAGTACCAGCCACCACAGTTTGCATTCATTGGCATCAATATTTGATATTTTGAGGTAATTGACCTCTCACTGTCTTCAGAGGTCAAAGTTAAACACCTGTAAATAATGACCAACGCTCTGTGGAATATGTAGACACTTTTATTGTAACACAAATGCATAGTTTGTACATAATAAACATGTTTATCACTAACCAATGACGCCAAACATCAATATTCTGATACTTTGAGGTCATTGACCTCTCACGGTCCTCAGAGGTCAAATCTGCCTTACCTCCCGATCTGATAATGAAGCTTATGACATGTACTAACACTGGTAGAAATTTCATGCTTTAGTCATAATTTGCACAATTCTTATGATATGAGAGATTATCAGCTGTACTATTAGATTTATATACATATATAATGTTTGGTTAAAACCTATAATAGATCAAAAATAGTATCTGTTTTAGTATTTTCGTAATGACCAAACAAGTTCTGGCGAGAGTCTTACATTAGAAGGCATCCATGAACGTCTAAATAATGTCACATTATCAAAATAGATGTTCTATTGATTCTCTACTTTCATTACAAAAAGTTCAGTTCTCACTATCAATAGTGTTTAACTTGTAAGCAATGGTAATACCTTACATTGTAACTAGGGTTTTAAAAAACCACAAAACAACAACAACACACGCAACAATAAAGAAAAACAAACAAACAACAACAACAAAGTTTGGCATGTGACATGTGAAAGATATAAGCGGCTAGGAAGTGGAGACAAATAAACATACACTGATGAGTTTTATGAAAGTGACAATGAAAAGAGACCTTTCACAGATCTCCCTGTATCATGCATTATCTCGGGTGAACGAAAGGGAGATAATACCACCACTCTGGAGCAGTCTGTTTTCAAACTACATGTAGAAACTAATTACTTGTGTGCTATTATAATAATAATGCAAAATGCACCATTTTAACACCATGTTGAAAAAAGTCTCGTATACATCGATTCAGACTGATCATTTCGGTTTATATCTTGTAATTATGTTTCCTGTTTGATAAGATGTTAAGTTATCGTCACATAATCCCAGTATATCCAACTATATCGTGTACCACATTCCAGAAATATTGCATACGACGCTGTTGTTATAATAAAAAGAAAGGAAATTGTTTATTTAACGACGCACTCAACACATTTTATTTACGGTTATATGGTGTCAGACATATGGTTAAGGGCCACACAGATATTGAGGGAGGAAACCCGCTGTCGCCACTTCATGGGCTACTCTTTTCGATTAGCAGCAAAATATATTTTATATGCACCATCCCATAGACAGAATAGCACATAACACGGCCTTTGGTGTACCAGTCGTGGTGCACTGGCTGGAGTGAGAAATAACCCAATGGGCCCACTGACGGGGATCGATCCGAAATCGACCAACGCATAAAGCTCGCGCTTTACCACTGGGCTGCGTCCCGCCCCTTTATAATTACAAAGGTACTGAGTGGTTAGATACTGAACTAGTGACACATATTATGTTAAATCGTTTGCGTTTGTTTTAGGGATGTAGAGAAGTGTATTCGAAACAACGAAAAAGAACAAGATATAAAACTGGGAGCGGAAAGTGCCCTAGAATCATCCGACTCACCACATTTCTCCACTCTGTTATCATTGTCCCCAACTACCGTCTACTATATGCAAATTGTAACATTCTAGTCTTGTGTGAAACATGGTTAGGCCACAGATTTAGTGAATGTCCCTTGTAAAACGTATCTTGTGATTGTGTCTGGATATTTTAAGAACTACTCTCGAGTTGTTCTAACACTCACTCTCCAATGATTTTATCGATAAAGCTAATGTAAATGACTATTAATTGTGATATTGAACTATTAATACATATTTGAATATTTAGTTCCAGCTGTAGCAGGCGGTGCTGGCGCTGTTGTGTTGATTGCGGTGGTAGTCATCGTCGTTGTTGTTGTTGCTAAACGGTAAGCACAATATAGACAGACAGAGAGACAGACAGAAGGGCAGACACATTATTATGTCATTATACTTGTTATTACACGTGTCTTTCGTATGATTATTATTAACTCGGTTATGTTAAACCATATATATATACATCAGAGATGGGGCAATTACTTGACAAAAGTAATCCATTACGATTTAAAATACAAAATAAAATAAAAACTTTGCATAGAAAATAAAGTTATGAAATACGCTATTACTAATAGTTCCAAGTTTATCCACACCCTCACACACATACTTCATTTAGTTTCTCTCTTCCACACCTTTTGCACGCACAATTCGTATCTTTTGTTTTCTGGTGACCACAGTATTCGTAATTGTCTCATGATAAGCTGCGATCGACCCCCTTAAATTTCGCTGTTGTAAGCTGACAGTGTCTGTTGCCATGGTATCCGCGTCCTTCTTGTCACAATTAGCGATCCATTTCACTCCCTTGTATTCAACTTTTGCAGTCACTGGGAAACTTGTTTTCCTGTACGGCTTGTCCGAATTCAACTCTGATGTTACTGCTTTATTAACACTTTTCTCCTCAGCATGGTTTTCCTGGGTGGCCAATCCTACTGTGACTGCTTCTTTCATCCCGTCACTATCACTGTCACTATCATCAAAACACTCGCTGTCATCTTCATACTATCTACACACTCTCATCCTCATTATTCCCACATCTTTCTCAAAGAAAAATCTTATTGCAGTTTCTCGCGTAATGTCCTTTTCCTTTGCAAAAATGACACTCAATATCGAGGCAGTCTTTAATCACATGACTGTCCGACATGCAGTTATAACACACTTTGAGTTGATTGTTATGCAGCACTCTGAAATACTCCACCCCCTCCACAGTATTAAACTTAATTGAATACGGCAAACTCTTTACATTGGGTGGGAATTTCATACGCACATACTTTGTTCCGTCTGCAATGTGTGTACCCTTATAAAATCTTATGTAAATTGACGTAATCAATTCAATATTCGAAGATTTTAATTGTTTTTCAATTTCGTCATCAGAAATATATGCAGGCAAATGCAAAAACGATACCATAACACTATCCGAATGTAGCAGTCTCGCTCTCATCTTGCAACCGTTTAATTCTAACGAGTCATTTTCCGAGATTATCCTAGCCTGAACAACGTCATCAAGTGTCACCTCATACCGACCGGGCCCCTTTGGAACACAGGCGTGAATCGCATCCCCTATTTGCTCTGTCAAAAAGTCAATCAATTCACCAGCCGCCATTTTCTTATTATCGCGAACGTTATTTACAACTGTGCATTCCTTCTTTTCTTTTCTTCTCTCTCCATATCTACTCCTCCACTCATATTTTCACTCTTACCGCAAAATCTCTACTAAAACAGACTAACAATATAGAAAACGACAAATCAAAACTTTCAATATGGAGCCGAGGTCACTTCCGAACTGATTCACGATGAGAACAGACGTGTCGCCTTCGCACTAGCATGGAGCCGAGGTGAAACACGTCCACCATCGACAAAACTATAACCGGAAGTCTCAACTATCTGGGCTGTCTGTCCAGGACAGTGGGTTAGTTGTTAATTGGTTAGTAGTTAGTGAAAGATAAGAGGGTGTAGTGGCCTTACACCTACCCATTAAACTCTTAAGAACTCGATCTGGGTTGGAGCCGGTACTGGGCTGCGAACCCTGTACCTACCAGCATGTAGTCCAATGGCTTAACCACTGCGCCACCGAGGCCGGTAAAATATTTCAAACATAGTATAGTATAATATAGTATAAGATGAAGTTCTGTCAGATAAATGAATTGAACATGTAATGCAAAGTAAATTGGGTACACAGAACTGACTTTAAATGGTAACAAAATTAATGAAATGAGCATTAGGCTACGATCAATCTAATTAAAATTAGCTCTACTGGCCTACCAGTAGATCTAACAGCATTGTGTGGACTCCCATGTCCATGTGACATTTCATCTATAAATAACAATTTAAATATCGACTAATTACACTTCGCCTTTTATAGCGTTATTCGGGAGCATACAAATTCTAAAAATATCGGGCGAGACTATTTATGCAATAGCCGAACTTGTTGGTCTTTTTCAACATTAAAAAACAGGGTGGGGTGGGAGGGGGGAGTGCAGTAATAAACTATGGATTGTATACTAGTATAAACAGATTTTATGGCTATACCATCTTCGAGCGAATTTTATATAAAATTTTGTATTGAAATTAGTTTCCGGCATACGTCTTAATTCACCCGAATCATTTCGTATACCCTCAGCATAATCCCGAATGTTTTTAAATTCTTTTCAAATCCCTGGCATGATTTTGCAAGTAAGGTTTTGATTGGTCAAATGAAAGATGAACTGGACATGAGCTCCAACGGGGTGCTGTTAGATCCACAGGTAACTAACCAGTGGAGCTAATTTTAATTAGATTGGGCTACGATTTGTTACACGTTGATTCATAATGATACTTGTCATTGTGTCCCTCTAAATTGTTGTTTAAATCGTTAACTTTACGAACATGCCACACCTTTCAACGGAAGATGTTGTATAGTTCCCATATTTAAAGGAAAATGCTAAAATATTTACTACCTCTTAATAAATGTTGATGAGTATAGTATAAGCACAAATTCTTAACCATATTTGACTAATATGTTAAATACAGTGCATTTTTTTTTTTTTTTTTTTTTTTTTTTAATAATAGGTTCAGGTAGTCCAAAGTATGTATAAATACAAACAATAATGTATTTCCAGCATTGTTTAAAGTTACAGTGTCTGGTTACCATATAATAATACCATGCACAAATATGAAATACAAGTTCAACTGCACTTTTAACAAATTCGTGTGTGTTCGCTATGAACGGAGAACGTCAAAAATATACGCTCGATTCGTCGCCTATACGGCCATTGCTCGGCAAACCACAAACGACAGCCTGTTGTCAATTTCAGTAACAGGTGCGTTTGCGGATTTGAAATTGTAGGGTTCGTCTCAAAAAATGAAATGAGAATTCTTGCGCTGTACAAAGAACGTTCGGTTGAGGATACGTACTATTCTTTCATTAAAACCGGTTTTGATCTTGACAACGTACTATCGACAATCCTATTTAAGAATTAATATTTTATAAAGTGTTAGTAGAACTTTCAAAGTTTAGTTTGTATAACACATTGACCATGTATATATTTTTAATAAAATATACTAAAGTAGAAAATTACCGTTTTCACTTTTTAATTTTACGTGTGGTAAAATCGACAAAATCAAATAAATATTATTTCGTTTGGAAAGGGTAAAGTTAGTTTGTTTTGCTTAACGACATCAGTGTTAGAGCATATTTATTTAATAATCATCTGCTTTTGGATGTCAAACGTTTGGTAATTTTGACATATAATCTAAGAGAGGAAACGGGCTCATGTGCAGGGGGGGAGGGTATTGGGGATCCCCCCCCCCCCCGAAACCCTTCCCTGACAAAGATAAAAAAAAAAATTGAAATATATTTCCTGGGGGAACATGGCCCCATGTAATTTTCGCTCAACGCAGTAACCCCCAACCCCGCTGAAATCCCTGCACACGCGCCTTGGAAACCCGCTACATTTAAAAAAAAAAATATATATATATATTTTTTTTTAGCAAGGGATCATTTATATGTACCATCCCACAGACAGGATCATCACACTACCATGGCCCTTTTATATACCAGTCATGGCCGCGCACATGGCTGGAACAATCCCGCCGATGGGGATCGACCCTAGACCGACCGGGCAGTTAAAAAAAAAAAAAAACCCACATTTTTAGGTCTAAGCACAATGAATAGAAATAAACATATAGTCGTCATACATGTTTACGTTATCGAGCGCATAACCGCCCTCTACCTCTATCCCTAGAGCGTTACGTAATTATTAACACCCCCCTTACATATAACACGTATGCCAACCTCTGGTCTACTGTCAAAATTTCAAGCACAATCCCCCACCGACCCCTGGAAAGGTATTTGTACCATAACCTCTATGGATATAATAATTTTTGGAGGTATGAGACGACCCCCTCAATCAAGACTAGTTAAATTTGTTCAAAAAAATCAACGTGAGAAGCTCAGCGCCTGCGTAAATCGCGCGTAATTCCCAGTTCACTGGCGTCCCCGCTAATTGGCAACGACAAAACAAGCTCTGCCATTTGGGTTTGCAGTTGACCTAGATAATGTAGATAAGCGAGCATTGCGAAACTAATCAGCGATGTGGTGGGACCTTTTAATGTACCAAAACAGAACTAGATCATCTATTTAAATGCTAAATAATAAAAAAAATATTCCAGACATTGCAGCTTTAAAATTTTGCGAAACTGAAAACGAGTTATTTATATCATTATCCATACGACACTAGTGTAGTGTTATTGTTTAGAAGGAATATATTCATCGATTTTGGCCTTATTTAATGTTTTCATATATTTTTTGGGGAACGAAAATGTGGCAAGTGTACCCTATTCAAATTACGATATTGTCTTTTTATTCAACCAACATTCCTTTGAAGCTGACAAGCAGATATTAAATTTACAAAATATAGATGTGTATTACCAGTGTTTTTTCGGGATATCTCGATATATTGGGAATGAAAAATTGTATTATGCGAGCCTTGGCGATTACCGAGAAAACACGATGGTAATCATCTCCTTATTATATACGCTCAAGCTTTAATACAACGTGTGTTCTCGTAACTTGGATACGCAACTTTATTCCAAGTCAGCTGTTTTACCCGATATTCAAAGTGTGGCCGTAAGACATATGTGGGTCTTTTTAATGGAAATGACGTCAAAACTCGAATGACTCTGTTGGGGATATCTTCGATAAAAATAAAACTAAAGTAGTATCAACATTTATCGCCAGGTGAATATTGTTCCAGTGTTATATATTTGTTATGGAAATCCCTTGGAATAAACTACCCATACAAATGTGTCAGTATGTCTTCATGCCACTGGTGTTAACGTATTCCAAACAACCGGTACAAAAATGACAATAAAGTGACCTATTATAGATAGAATATCACGATGTATTTACAAATCTTATGGTGCAAAAACATATGTAATTTGAAACAGACTATAACACACAGGTTGGATATTGATTACCCTGACATGTGAAATCACAAAGTGCTAAGTGTAAGATTACATAGCAGCCAGCAATTTAATCAATATAACTAAAATAACTATATAAATTGCTAACAAATATATATACTCTTACCAAAAGAAGGAAAACGCAAAACCACATGGTCGCTTAAACTTTGGAGAATTGATTTAATTTATATGGCATGGGGGAGTCGATAATTACCAAAAGGTTGCAGGATTGTTCACAATTCACTCTAGTCCATTGTGAGTAAGTGATAGGACACCCAACCACGGTCAAGTCATCTGGACGTCAATACGGGTGTGGGACTCCGCGTGTGTTGACAACTGCTGGCACCGCCTGCAATTCTGAAGAACCAGAGTACGGACTGACGTCCCGGGGGATGTGGCCCACTCGGCCTGCAAGGCTGCTTGCGCTCGGGCGGGTCTGTGGGCTGTGGTTGTCGCTGTCGGAGGCTCGGGTCCAACTCGTTCCCATAGATGCTCAATTGGGTTCAAATCCGGTGGATATCGAGGCCAAAGGAAGGACATTAATGTTGTTGTTCTGAGGAAAACCGTTGTGAGACGTGCTGTGTGAGGCCTGGCGTTTGTATGTTGGAACACTGCGTTGGCGTTGGCCATAACGGGAACGATGTTGGCCGGGGGACTGGTCAAATGTAGCCCTGTCTTCGGTTGCCCTGCACGTGGACCAGGTCAGTTCTGCAGTGTGTGGATGGTGCCCCACCATGAACACAAACCCCCGCCAATCTGTCCACTTCCCTGCACCAGTTTGCCCATAACGTTCACCACGACGCCCTATACACCGACATCTTCCATCTGACGTCGGAGCAAAATCGGGATCGTCCGAACCCACCTGTCTCCATCGCAGTTGAGGCCATTGTCGATGAATCTGGCACCACTGCGTCGGAGTCGACGGTGTTGTGGTGTTAAGATGACACCTCGAACTGGAGTCTGGAAAGAATTCCTACCTGTAGGCGGTTCCGTACGGTCTTTGGATATCCTCGCAAACCTGGATTGCCGGCTTGGAGGTGCTAGTCAATCGTTCCCGAAGGTGGCTACCCGGATGAGCGGTCCTGCCCGGGTATGACCCTGGTCGACCGATTAGGGAGTCAGTGTTGTCCATTTGTGGGAACGGTCCCCAAGTCGGAATTGGTCTTGGGGCACTGGAATGCCCGGGAACGGCCTTTCGGATTGTGCTTATCGGCCGAGGCATTGTTTCTCTGCGGTTCATGAGAGGGATTCCGGATTGTCCGTCGGCCAATCAAGGCCCAGGAAAACAACCCCCCACTTTTATACTGTCGGTGTTTTGTTGCACGTGCAGACAACGCTCGTGCAGTGGTAATGGTTTGCACGTGGCTGCGTTTTTGCGAATATTCACATTTGAACTTTATTGTACAGTACTGGTTTATCGAATGTAACCGGGGGGAAGTGTTTGGGACATGCTGACCTTATATCACAAAAGAAAACCGGTAGGAAGCATAAAATCGGATTATAACCCCATTTGACCCTTTTGCGTTTCTTTTTTTGAAGATATATATTATTCTTAATCGACAAAGCTTTTATTGAATTTCATTGTACTGGAAAGGACAGGTTATTATTTCTTGGTGTCAATATGGTCAGGACCGCAGTCCGTTACAGTTAGTAAATTCTGAAAGCTTTTATTCCTTTTTCCATCTGGAAATAGGCAGGGGAAAATTGCTTAAACCTTTAAATATGGTTGTTTGGCTAGGGCGTTGGGAGCCGGAGCCAGATTTTTTATATTTGAAAAAAGGTAAAAAAGGGGCTATTCAAATTTAAAACTTTCCAAAGGTCGAAACTTTGTTGGTTTCGCAAACAGGTTACCAACGTGCTGTTTACAAACATATGAAAAAGGTACCACCCCTGTAAAAGAATACGAAGAAATCGGGACAGTAGCATACCAAGTTACTTTCAAGAACAAATGAATGGGTTTATTT
>NC_054713.1:22588765-22636417 GCF_016097555.1 Gigantopelta aegis | reverse complement strand
GGTGGGAAGGTTGAAAAGGTTAAGAATCCTCCCACAAAAGTTTAAAGAAATGTTCCCAATATAAAAAATAGCACTCCTAAAAAGCTCGCCCCGCCAGGCACCACGAGATAATAATGTGATATACCAAATCAATTCCCTAGACCAATTAGTAACATAGGGGCTAATCCTACCCAGTTAATTGCATAAAAGCCCAGAATTAAATCTACCACCCCTAACCCTTATTTGCTCTTCTGAGATAACGGGTAGCGTCTAGGACTACCCTAATTGCACAAAAACGAGGGACTTTTTTTTTACAGTACCCATCATGTTTCAAGCACAATTGACACAATGGGATAGATGAAATAAAATGCTTTTTTTTTCCCCAAAAAAACTATTTTTTCCAACCCGACCCTCCATTTATCACCAATCCAGGACTTGTGGTGTTTACTACTCTATAAAAGTTGGGGGGCCCTCGAACTTTGCCCCCCGGAAGTTATTTGGGTAAGTTACACCTGGCCAGTTGAATCCTTATGGGATGGTTATAAAAAGTTCCCTGCGTAATCAAAAGAGTAGCCCTTAGGAGACCGGGTTTCCTCCTTAAATTCTGTGGGTCCCGACGAATATTTCCGACGCCATAACCGTAATAAAGTGTTAGTGCGTCGTAAATAAAACATTTCATTCTTTCCCAAAAATGTGCGATTGCTGTGCTTTTAATTGATAAAGAATTATATATCAGGAAATGGTCCACACGGTTTCTGTCCACGATTTGTGAACAGTTCCAGAATTAAACCTATGCAAAAAAAACAGGGAGGCTTAACCTTTTTTGGGTACAATTTTACTCCGCTTTGCCTTAATATAAAAGCAATTAGAATTTTACCCGGCTAATATCTAGCATTGTGTGTCTCGCGCAACAAACACTGTATTTGACCCCTTATACAACCTTCTCCCCAAGTACATAATTTCAGCCCGACCAGTACCCGATATCATAAAATTTAAAACCATAAAAAAACCCCTCCGAAGGTTCTAATATTGGCCGATACATACCCTCGACAATTTACCCGACGGTTGTATGTATACTTCCTGGTTCAGGTTTTGATATTTGACGACATATACACATACATTACTAGCATGTTACACTCGTCTATTTTCCGTGTGTTTTGACTAGAACAAAATGAAGAAGTACCGAGGCATTGCACTTCTAGAGAACAGTGGGTTTACCAAATAGCCGATGATATGATGACAACCTAAACGACGTAACATTATTTTTGTAACGCAAGATTAAACAACACAAAACTGTTTTCGTCAAAGGTTAATTCATGAAAGATACTAACGACTTGGCAGATAATTGTTCTTATCGTTAGTTATAAAGACACAGTCGTCTCAAGGACCTGTATTCTTATATCTTTTATTTCATTTAATATCAACCTGAGAGATCAGAGAGAAGGATCAAGAGAAGACCAGGGGAACACCCCACCCAGAGTCACACACAGGGCACAGGGCAAACACCCATACACGAAACCACAACCACCCCACGAGAAAGAGAGAGAGAGAGAGAAGAGATGAGAGACAGAGAGAGAGAGAGTACAGAGCAGGATAATGTGTTTGTAGGTGTTGTGTGTGGTGTGTGTGTGTGTGTTTAACGAGGGAGGTGCAGAGTGAAAGGTAGGGAGGGACGAGAAGAAGGAAAAGAGGATAGAGATTGAGGCGAGGGAGTGAATAAAAGCTGGTGTGGTTGAGAGAGAGAGAGAGGAGGGAAGTTAGGGGGGAGAGAGAGATTGAGAGACGATGAGACGAGAGAGGAGGAGAGAGTGGGCGAGAGAGGGAGAGAGAGAGCGCGTTTGTGGGGAAAAGAGTCAGAGAAGACTGAGACCTAGTGACCGATTTCTCGGCGACAAAGAGAGACACAGAGGCCCAAAAGACAGACCACGCAGAGTGACAACAGGGACGGACAAGTCCGAGAGGAAGATACCCAGAATGGCAAAGAGAGACAGGGACACTCAGAGTGATAAAGAGAGACAGAGAATTACAGAGCCAGATAGAGATAGGACACAGAGACTAGAGCACATGACCTACAGTTGGCACTCAGCGGTGATGAAAAAATAGAGACAGAGGGAGAGAGAGATGAGAAGGAGAGAGGAGAGAGCGGAGAAGAGAAGCAAGAGAGAGAGATAAAGGCACACAGACCTAGAAAGAATGTTTTATTTAACGAGGGGGGGCCACTCGACACATTTCATTTACGTTATATGGCCTCAGACATTTGGTACCAGGACCACACAGATTACTTGAAGAAGGAAACGGTGCTTGTCGTCACTTCATGGCTACTCGTTTTCGATCTTTTATATGCACCATCCCATAGACAGGGTAGTACATACCACGGCCTTTGATACACCAGTCATGGTGCACTGGCTGGAGCACAGACCTAGTGACAGACCGGAAGACAGATACTAAGAGTCTTCCGTATACCCGTTTGTTTATTTTCAAAATGAACAACTGCTTTATATCAAAAGGCATGTGTTTGTTTAAAATGCTTGCTAAAACAGTAAAACAATTTAAAATTAGTTTTGTTTATCGACAGCACTAGAGCACATTGATTAATTAACCATCGGTTGTTGGATGTCAAATATTTGGTAACTGCGACACAGTCTTTAGAGGAATCCCGTTATATATTTCTTTCCATAGCGGGAAAGGATCTATCCTATTCACTTTTCCACGGACAGAACAACATATACCACAGCCTTTGATCTACTACTCACTGTACACTGGTTGGGATGGAACGCCACTTGAACAGATCTTTAATTATATAAAGCTTATGAACCATAGTAATGACAGAAACGATATATGTGTGTATTGATGTATGAATATCTATATATTGTATGTATGTCGAGGTTGACTGTTACATACATATATATTAAGGTACTGGCGCAGGGGATAATTAAATCTGGGGCCTATAAGCTACGCGGTCGATCCCGCTTACGTGCATGAAACAGTGGGCAGACCTGGCATTGGTTAGTATGTATTGATGTATGAATGTCTATATATTTTATATATGTCAAGGTTACTCGAGACTTTTTTCCTCAGCTGATAGCTCTGAACAATTTCACCGCACACGATAAGCTAAGTGCTGAGCTACTTTGCTTACGACTGTAGCAATGACGTCACTCTAACGCAATGTTCGTGTTTACATTGGTCAGTTAGTAAATTCAGCTCAGCTGATAGCTCACGTAGCCCGCACACAATGAGATTTTTGCCACGCGTTGCCAAAAATATCAAACACGATAAATATTTTCCTCACGACCACGAGAGACGAAAAACTCAGCAAAATTGCCCGCACACGAGAGCTATCAGCTGAGCAAAACGTCTCAAATAACTTTTTGCTCAGCTGATAGCTCTCGTGTGCGGTAGGCTAAGCATACATAGATATTAACGCACTGGCGCAGGGGGTAATTAAATCCTTTCTGGCCTCACAAATTGTTCCGTGCCGTTGCTGGGACTCGAACCTATGGCCCCGAATCGCCCGCAACTATGCCGACTTGCCACGATACCCTTTGAGCTATTGAGGCGTCCATAAAAAGGATGCTCTTTAACTCAACTGTATGCATGGGGTCTACAAGTTACGCGGTCGATCCCGCTTACGTGCATGAAACAGTGGGCAGACCTGGCACTAGTTAGTATGTATTGATGTATGAATATCTATATATTGTATGTATGTCAAGGTTGACTGTTATATACATAGATATTAACGCACTGGCGATGGGGTAATGTATGTATGTGTGTATGTATGTATGTGTCTGTGGTGTGTGTGTGTGTGTGTGTATGTGTGTGTGTGTGTGTGTGTGTGTGTGTGTGTGTGTGTGTGTGTGTGTCTTCGTGTGTATGTGTGTCTGTCTGTATATATATATATATATATATATATATGTATACTCATATATATTGAAAAACGTGGATACACACTGTGAAAAACGTGGATCAATATGCATTTTGAATCATGAATTTCTTAAATTATGGTGGGATCCCAATTGGGGTAAAACGTATTGGTTGGAATATTGGTACTAAATATCAATACACACAATGTTTCATGGTACAGGTAGTTGCCAAAGAACGCAGACAGTTGAAAGGTCAGCCTGCCTCTTCCCCTTCCCCTTCCGACATGCTATACTATATCTCCATAACTGTACACCGACATCAAACATGAGATCCTATAAAGCGAAGTTACTTTCGCTGTGCACTAGTTAGCAGCATACAAAGACTACAGACAAAGATAATATATTCTGTTTTCAACACTGGATTATATGATAATACGTGCATTGGGAGTTAGTTTATGCATGGCGTTCAAATGTTTGGTTTAGCGAGCAAATTCAATTCAGCTATAATAATAGTGCCTGTCCCATTGTCAAGAAATGAGTGACATACTAGTATTATGCTTATGACACGGTAGCTAAGGGGCTATTGTGTCTGACAACGCCACTTAAATAGAGAAGTGTTGGAGCAAAATATCTGCATTGTGTTTACCTACGTACGTATGTACACACACACACACACACACACACACACACACACACACACACACACACACATATATATATATACTGAACAAAAAAAGAAACTTCCGATTTGTACATATAGTATTTGTTGTGTTAAAGAATTCATTGTGTAATGAAATTGTATAGGTAGCATTAGCCTTGAGCTGTATTGTCAGGATTCATCAATTTTATCGATTATTTTTGCACTGTTAATCGTCGATAACGTGAGATTCAATTTGCACGTGCATGCATGGTTCGACGTGTCCCGTGTAGTATTCGGTCAATTTGTTCTACTTGTCTTACTGACATTGTTGTCAAGTGAACGAAAACGCTTCAAAATTTGTAAAAAAAATAACGTTTTTTTACATTGTAGCATTTTTAGTATGCCAAGAATACCCAATAATTTACGCGAACGGGCGATTGGCATGCTTGATGCTGGCATGTCGACAGAATACGTTGCAAGGAATGTTGGGAGTTCTAGTCGAGCGATACGAAATCTTCGCGTAAGATTTCGAACGAGCGGAAGCATCAACGACTTGCCACGTCGTGGACGTCCGCGTGTTACAACGCGTGGTCAAGACCGCTATATCATGAACACGCATTTGCGCAATCGATTCCAAACTGCCACTGCTACTGCTGCTAACACACCTGGGCTTCATAAAATAACCGAATCAGTGGGCAAACTGTTCGTAATCGTCGGGAGAGGCGGCGGGAGAACGGTTTACATGCACGACGTCCTTACGTCGGATGCGTTTTAACGCGACGTCATCGTCTAAATCGTCTTAATTGGGCACGTGTACACACTCGTTGGATACGGCGACGCTGGAATACCGTTCTTTTTTCGGATGAATCCAGATTTTCTTTACAACGTGGTGATGGCAGGGTGCGCGTCTACCATAGGAGAAATGAACGCTATGCTGACTGTTGTGTTCTTGAACGAGATCGTTTCGGGGGTGGGGGTTGTGTCATGGTCTGGGCAGCCATTGCCCATGGTTATCGTTCACCACTAGTCGTCACTGATGGCAATTTAAATGCTCAACGTTACGGCGATGACATTATCGCTCATCACGTCATTCCTCTGTTCCATAACAACGCCAACATCTCGATTTTTCAGCATGATAATGCCACCTCTCATACAACTAGAGACACTGTACATTTTCTTAGGACAAATAACATTGATTTCATTGATGACTGGCCCGCTAAAAGTCCTGATGTCAACCACATCGAGCATGTCTGGGATAGTCTGGACAGTCGATTGAGGCGTCGTCCCAACCCCCCCCCCCCCCCCCCCCCCCCGCTAATGTCAACGAACTTCGTCAAGCGCTCATTCAGGAATGGAACAATATTCCACAGACAGAAATCAACACTTTAGTCAATTCTATGCGCCTGCGAGGCACTGCAGTGGTCAATTCAAGAGGTGGTCATACCCGTTGTGACGGAACATGCTCTTATCTTTTCGCCTGTGGCGATGTTAATTGTTTTAGAGGGCCGTGTGCAGCTTGGTTACGTAATACCCCCGCGCGACGGTACCCCCTATTACACACCCAGACCAGATGTGGAGGCCATGTGGCCAGTAGTTACGTAATACCTCCGGTAGTGCGGTTTTACGACCGTGGATTCTGGCGAACTAGGCGACAGTAAGTCTGGCCATCTAAGAAAATATACCGACTCTGGGAGTTGTGGAAATATCACATGATAGGTGGAGTACCGCGTTGTGCCCCCAGGCGATATTCGCTGTCTCTGAGATTTTTGAATAAACAGATAGTATTTTAGATATATCGGGGGAGAAACATTGGAAGGCTCCCGGGGGACGTTTGTCCGTCTGGACTGGTAAACATATTTGTCTGCTCTGTTGTATAACCTTGATGTGATTGATGTGACTTTAAATATTTTAATACTGTATTATACCAATATTATTTAGACAGTGTTTTCAGTAATCTGACGAAGTAAATTGTAGGCTTCACTGTTCTAAAATATTAAAGCTTAGCCGGTCATCCTAGAGGACCTAGGTAAACTGTAGGTTATTGTCTTTATGGTGATATACCGGCCTCGGTGGCGTCGTGGTAGGCCATCGGTCTACAGGCTGGTAGATACTGGGTTCGGATCCCAGTCGAGGCATGGAATTTTTAATCCAGATACCGACTCCAAACACTGAGTGAGTGCTCCGCAAGGCTCAATGGGTAGGTGTAAACCACTTGCACCGACCAGTGATCCATAACTGGTTCAACAAAGGCCATGGTTTGTGCTATCCTGCCTGTGGGAAGCGCAAATAAAAGATCCCTTCCTGCTAATCGGAAGAGTAGACCATATAGTGGCGACAGCGGGTTTCCTCTCAAAATCTGAGTGGTCCTTAACCATATGCCTGACGCCATATAACCGTAAATAAAATGTGTTGAGTGCGTCGTTAAATAAAACATTTCTTTATGGTGATATGTACCAGTATTAATTCTGTATTACAAGGTTACTGAATGAGTAGTTAAGGGTTAATTAAAAATTAACCAGTTAGAAATAGAGTTGTAATTCCTTTATTAATTAAGTTCCCCTGGCAGCGTTTCTCAATTATCACACGCGTGTGGATTGTATCACCGTGCAGTGATTAGAATATTGTGTAAACTAGACACCTAGTGATTAACTAATTAAGTGATTAGTTCTGGGTTGTTATTATATTGTTGTTGTTGATTAACTACTGCGGCAAGTACATTTGTCAGCGTAGTGTAAATACAGATTCCAAAGTGTATTGTGTTTTGTTGTGTTTTCTAGTGAACTAAACGTGCTATATATATATATATATATATATATATATATATATATATATATATAAGATCGTATCTCTGATTATACCTAGAGCCGAGCCACTCGGGTATTAGACTGCCCGATACAGAGAGATCTAATAGATATACAGTTAGGAGAGATATTTGGATAATCGTGTTTTATTCAGTTACGGGTATTATAGGATCCCCGTGACACCCGTTATTAAGTGGGTGGGGTTTTTTTTAAACCCCTACCACACTTGGTCAAAATTTATCCCAGTTTCTGTTAACCTATGGCCATGATTGTTGCACCAAACGATGCAGTATGGAACACTCTTTAAACGCATATATAACAATTATTCCCCCGGTTTGTTTTCTTCAAGTTATGTTCAAGCAAAGTTAGAGGAAGTTTCTTATTTTGTTCAGTATATATACATATATGTGTGTGTGTGTGTGTGTGTGTGTATATATATATAAATATATATATACCTACACACACGCACATGAATGTACGCACACACGCACACACACAATAGCATGCAGGCACACAAACACACATACAAACATACGCACACGCACATGCAAACGAATATACTTAGAAACACATACACGCACGCACGCATACAACAAACACACACACACACACACACACACACACAGTCACATTCAAACACACACACACACAGTCACACACACACACACACACACACACACACACACACACACAGACACAAACACACACACACACAGACACAAACACACATTCACACACACACACACACACACGTCACCTTCACGCGCACACACACACACACCGTCACATTCATACATACACACACCGTCACATTCACGCACACACACACACACACACACACACACAGTCACATTCACACACACACACACACACACACACACACACACACACCGTCACATTCACACACACACACCGTCACATTCACACACACACATACACACACACCGTCACATTCACACACACACACACACAGTCACATTCACATTCACACAGTCACATTCACACACAGTCACATTCACTCACAGTCACATTCACACAGTCACATTCACACACGTTTATTCAAATTTGGCTCACTCCATTACACCCACCCTGGACACCCAAAACTCACGAATGCTCATCCATCCTAAACACTAAGGATTATTAACGTTTAACGTTTTATTATGAGAAACAAGTTCACTGCATGTCTTCTAAGTGTCATGATTATCTATTGCATAACCTTACATGGCAACCCTGCCTACCATGATACTGTTTCCTATAATATTGTCAGCTTTATGTGTTAGTTTGCGACAGTATACCAGTATATGTAGTATATGTGTGAAGATTCAAAGTGTAAATAATATGGCTTCTACAAGACTTTGTTCTCTCAACCACTCTGTGCATAGTCATGAAAAGGGGATGTTTTAATAGTAACTTCATTATGCTAAGATGACCGATATGTTTCTACGTTAAAAACTTTATACACAGAACTTTACATTTTTTTGTCTTTTCTTTATTTTGCAAGTGCAAACAACATTATGATACGTGTCGTGGCATGGTATACCCGTCTAGCGATATCTGTTGATGAACAAATTCTTATAATACCCATCGCCAATTATTTGGTCTCTGAAAGGCGACTGATTGCCAGATAAATATAATGCTCACACTCATCACTTCTAAAACTGGTATATGTTATAGGAGACACGCACACAGTACGAAATGTTAAAAAAAAAAAAAAAAATACCACCAAAAACAAACACATTTATTTATTTTTTAAATTCCCGACTTTTATAGCTTATAAGTTTATCTTATAAATGCTAATTAATAATACATACACAATATATTTCTTATTTCATGTTAAGATAACCACATATTATATTATGGTCAATTCCATCATTTCAGCTAACGAGGCCTGTCCAACAGAATCAACACAAAACAGTAACTTTCCAGGTATGTCATATAATGAATTAAACAGAACACCTGGGATTCGATGCACCATATTAAAATAAATATATTTTATATCCTAGCGACTGAATGTGTTGGAAAATGACGACAAATACAGGCAAACTTGTGACTTGTACAATGTGGCTACATCTCACTGAGCTGTGTAGCCCGAATACTTTGCCGTTCGAGAGCCAGACGAACATTTGGACGGTTATGATCGCTCTCTGCCGCCAGAGATAACTGTATTGTGAAAACACGGAATTGCTGCCTAGCACTGGGTAGGCAAATATTCCCGCTCTAATACAACAATAACCCTATGTTTGACGTTAAATACCATGAACACATATTATACATATTAACCAATAATACACACACTACAGGAAGGAACCCGACAACACCCCCCCCCCCCCCCCCCTTTCAATAATGTTCCGGTTAAATATCAATGTAATGGTACATGTATTTAACGTTAAACATAGCGCAATTGTTCGAAACTACCGATTCTACCGGAAGAGACTAGGTTTCATCTCCGTCCTTATGTATGTCTGTCTCTCTGTCTGTCCGTCATCTGTCTCACATATAGTTTTCCGGATGATATTTTACAAAGCTTTGAGATATTGAGTTGAATGTTTTTGTACAGTTATAGCATACACTTTTACAGATCAAATTTGACATACATGGCGATTTACCCATTTTTGTCAGGGTTAGAAAAAGTAAAGTTTGTTTTATTTAACGACGCCACTAGAGCACATTGATTTTTTATCTTATCATCAGCTATTGCACGTCAAACATATGGTCATTCTGACACTGTTTTTTAGATGAAACCCGCTATCGCCACATAGGCTACTATTTTACGACAGGCAGCAAGGGATCTTTTATTTGCGCTTCCCACAGGCAGGATAGCACAGACCATGGCCTTTCTTGAACCAGTTATGGACCACTGGTCGGTGCAAGTGGTTTACACCTACCCACTGAGCCCTGCGGAGCACTCACTTAGGGTTTGGAGTCGGTATCTGGAATAAAAATCCCATGCCTCGACTGGGATCCGAACCCAGTACCTACCAGGCTGTAGACCGATGGCCTAACCACGACGCCACCGAGGCCGGTTGTCAGGGTTAGGAGATACGAAAATTACGGGTCTTTTTAAGAAATGCCTTAATGTATTGAGCTGAATTTGTTTGCATAGCTTTATCATGTTCTGTTACAGATCAAGTTTAACTTTTATAACAATTTATCAATTGTTCAAGCAGTTATGACCCTTGAACTTATGAGATAAGAAACTTTATTTCCAGAGTTTCATTTCGATTTACATATTTTTCAAAAAATTATTGTTCTTGAATTTAGGAGATACATGTTGATCCCCGTAGTAGTCCGGCTCTCAGATACCAATTTTCATACGAAAACTGCATATTATGAAGATTTTATGAAACTTTCAGGGATTGAAGGTAACATATATGGTTTCAATCTCAGAAGGGGTGCCCACTCATCCGGGCACTATTTTCAAGATGGCCGCCACTTTTCAAAATGGCCACCGTTTTTTGAGGTGCGAACACTAAAAATGATAGAAATAACCGATTTCAATGATCTTAGTGTCGATTCATATGTTTTTGACAACTCTAAAACTGAATATTAGGTTTGTAATTTCGAAAATCCAACATTTTCGAAAATGGCCGCCATTATTTTAAAAAAATAATAATAATTAACAAATTTTCACAATCCTGGTGTCGATTTATGTTTTTGACCATAGTAAGACAGATTATGAGGTTTAAAATTTGGAAAATCGAATATTGTGATCAGTATCGGCCACTTTCCAAGATGGCTGTAAATGTTTTGGGAACTTGAATAACTATTGAGACTGTTCCTTAACCACATGTCTGACGCCATATAACCGTAATTAAAATGTGTTGAGTGCATCGTTAAATAAAACATTTCTTTCTTTTTTTCTATTGAGACTGGATGATTCTGGCGTCAAACTATATTGTTTTTGTTCGACGAAAACAGCGAGCAAGTTGCATTTGAAGACTGGTGTTCGGAAGAAGCTAAACAGCATCCACTGTTCAAGTATTGGCTCATATCACTTCAGCTCTTGAAGCTTCTCTTCACATTTATCCGCTCGATTCGTCAACGCATCTTTGGTTTGTACCTCACTTCACTGAAGAAGATGTTACCATGGTTTTTCGTAATGGACCACCCAAACTACTCGCGTTGGCGTTCGGTACATGTGAAAGACCTTGTCGAACTCGAAATTACTGCACCTGCCATCTACCAAAGATTTCTCACCGGAGACTTTGCTAGCTATAAAACTCATAGGCCATTTTCGGCGATTGGAATTGATCAAGCCCATGAGCAAAACAACGCTGTTGTCAAAGGTGATGGAGGTGATATCGGACTTACTGAAGACAATGATGCCTTATGTAGATGGAATATAGTTGGTCCATTACTGATTGAACTTATCGACGAATTCGAGGTTGATCTCAACAAGAACTCTGCTCCTGTAAATCCGAAACACCATGAGCAGTATCGATCCTTTCAAACGAAGTTCTTGAAGAAAGTTCAGTCTGTGCGGGATTCATTCAACGAGTTTGGTAACCCATTCAGTGATGACAGTTCAGAGTTATTCGTCTTAGACTCAAAGTTCGTCGTTCCAAGCTGACATTGTGAAAAAGATGAACGGAGCAGAATCAACTGGACTGGAATGTTACAACAAATTTCGAGAAGAAAGATTTGTTCGGAGATCAGAGCCACTGGATGCAGCAATTACTCGGACAAATCTACCACTATTTGCGAGTAAGAAGAAGCATCGCACAAAGGCCGATGGGCATGTCTTTATCCTTAAACTGGATGTAGAGTTGTTCTCCAGATTGTTCATCGCCAGCTAGAACCGTCAGCTAGATCTAGATACATTCTTTCAGCGTGAAAATCAACCATTTCCTCTTGCCTTGTCTGAAAACTGACCTGCTGGGACTGTTGGAAACTGTGCCAGACAATGCTGACAACACAGCAAGCAACCGTGTCACATGTGATGGTTTGATCATTGACGGAGCTGCACTCGTTAACATCTTGCAACCCGGAAAAGAACTGAAAACATTTGACCAGTACTATTCGAACACGTTTGCTCCTCATCTCACCAAACAAGTCACAACAGTTAATGCTACCCGTCTTGATGTTGTTTGGGATATATACGTAAACGATAGCTTGAAAGAGCAGACGCGACAGAAACGGGGTACAGGGGTGAAGATGTTTGTCCGGTTATCAGGTGCACTGCCCAGAAGTTGGAAGTATTTCCTCAGAAATTCAGACAACAAACAGTTATTTGACTTACTTGCATCCTTGACTGTTGAAAGTATGGGTAGTACGATGGCACTTGTATCCAGTGTCTACAACAGTGTACACCAATCAGCATCTGCATCAACCCTTCCACCCACTGTAAAGCATGAAGAGGCGGATACCAGGATATTCGTACATCTAACAGATATGGTAACAAACGGAATAACCAAGATAGGCATTCGGACAGTAGATACGGATGTGTTAGTGCTTGCTTTAGCTAGCTTTAACAAGTTATATGCTATAGGACTACGAGAACTGTGGTTGTTATTTAGAACAGGCAAGAACTATAGAAATATTCCTGTACATAGAATTGCTGGTGAAATTGGTACTGAACTGTGCTCAGCTCTTCCTGGCTTCCACGCGTATAGTGGGTGTGACACTGTGTCTGCCTTTGTTGGCAGAGGGAAGAAAACAGCCTGGCAAATGTGGAAGGCTTTCTCAGCAGTTACGTCGGCATTCACAAGTATATCTACTGTGTTACGTTCGTTACCTAATTATGTATTTAGGAACTTAGAGCGCTTCACATGCTTGATGTACTCATCTAGCACTGACAAAACAGAGGTCAACATGCTCCAAAAAGAACAGTTCACCATTGGGAGCCTAAGTGGTCCACTTTAGATGAACTATGCAAATCTTGTCAAGAGTTAGTCAAGTGTCAGATGCACCAGTTATGGATGTTCGAGGGTTTGGTCGTGCAGAAAAGCTCAACTCAAATGCACTCTTCTTTGCCACTGCCAAGGTGAAAGTTCGGAGTAAATATGTAAGTTAACACCAGAGATTACCTCCGACAACTAAACCCAATTTCACTTTCATGGAACACGGTGGCCACTTTGGAAAGTGGCCGTTACTGATCACAATATTCAATTTTCCAAAGTTTAAACCTCATAATCTGTCAAAAACATATAAATCGACACCAAGATTGTGAAAATATGTTAATTATTAATTGTTTCAAAAATAATGGTGGCCATCTTGGAAAATTGCCGCTACGGGTCGCCATGTTGGATTTTCGAAATTACAAACTCAATATTCAGTTTTAGAGTTGTCAAAAACATATGAATCGACACTAAGATCATTGAAATCGGTTATTTCTATCATTTTTAGTGTTCGCACCTCGAAAAACGGTGGCCATTTTGAAAAGTGGTGGCCATCTTGAAAATAGTGCCCGGATGAGTGGGCACCCCTTCTGAGATTGAAACCACATATGTTACCTACAATCCCTGAAAGTTTCATAAAATCTTCAAAATATGCAGTTTTTTTCAGTGTGGGACCCAGACTATAGAGGACATGTATTGCTTTAGCAGTACTCTCAGTATAGCAGTATAGTTATTATTATGATAATTATATTTTTATGTGCGGCTTATATAAGCTGTTAATAAATATACTAATTTAAATGATTTCATTTTATAATTAACACTTACACAAAGACAAGCATACATACGTAGGCAAAGATACACGCATATACACACATTCACATACACACAATCATACCCACTCATATACACATGCATACATACATTCGTACATACATACATACATACATACATACATACATACATAGATGCATATTTATTTATTTATTATTCTTCATTTTAGTGATACACATGTGTACAAATGAAGCTGCCAGTGGTGTTCAAGGATTATTTCTTGACGCGTTCGTACCTGCCAACAAACCAATCAATTGCAGCTGTATACTTGAGACAAGACAGTTCCTTCAGATTGGTATAAACCCTGTTACCCTTCCAGACAAAGAATGTACATCAGCATTACATATACTATTGCAACGGCCAGTTATTTATAACTGTAAACCTAATACAACTTTTCCAATATATTGGCGGAATCTTCTCAATATAGGATTGCTAATTAAACTGACGACGATAGCTGGACACGAGAATACTACGTACTGCATCAAGTTAAGCATCACGGTTGGTCAAGGTAAAGACGTTTTGTTTTAATTCACTGACACATTTCATGACCCTTCAATTACTGTTGCAGTCCTTTCATGTACACCCATGGTGGTTTAACAGAGCTAGCCATCAGTAGATGTATTGTGCGACACAATGGATATCATCAAACACAAATCTATACGCACGCACACATACGTACATACATGCATGCATACATAAACACATTCACCAGACAATCTGCTAGAAATCAGCTCATCTGCTCTCTCTCTCTCTCTCTCTCTCTCTCTCTCTCTCTCTCTCTCTCTCTCTCTCTCTCTCTCTCTCTCTCTCTCTCTCTCTCTCTCTCTCTCTCTCTCTCTCTCTCTCTCCGCACTTGTTAGAGAATTGATACTAATTTTTTATTAAATCGCGAAAATTAAATCACGTAAAAATAAAGTATTTTACAGTAATTTAGTTGAAAATAACGTGATTGGCTTAAATAACCATATAGTACGGTTTTGGGACGAGGGTACAAAAATTACAGATTCTTACTACCCATTGGAATGTTTACATCAATAAAAACAACAAGTACAGTCAAACTTCGGTATCTCGATGTTGAAGGGACCGAACCACCAAGCTCGAGATATCCGTGGCTAAATAAACATAATAGCCGATGTAACTAATTATGCCAAACATGTGTTTCCAAACTTAACAACAGTCAACGATATAGTCAGGGGCGATTCGAATATGACCTGTTTTGTCTATATTTTTTCTGGACATTTTTGTGAATAGTCTGATATTGCATTGTTCGTTCGAACCCCCCCCCCCCCCCCCCCCCCCCCCCCCCCCCCCCCCCCCCCCCCCCCCCCCCCCCCCCGATCTATGTCCATGAGTATACCAAAGATACTAATATACAAACATCAAACAATCACTTTGCCAAGCTTGTAGACAATACTAGCTAGCCAAGTTCAATATCCTGTCAAATAATGTCGAATCGGAATATAAATCCGGACATCAGAGGTAATCAGTTTCGTGGTTAGTACCGGGTTGTGTTGGACGAGAGTCACAAACGTTATTCGTTTATATGTTTAACAATAGCTAACATATTAAAACAAATAAAACTAAAACAATGTTATTTGTTACATTTATTCAACACAAAATCATTAATCAAAATCATTATTAAGAACACAAACACATTATGGTTTGTTTTAATATCAATACTCAAAGAAAATGAACGAACAGCCCGACTTTTTTTTATCAGTCATTTTTGTTGGAAACCAAGTCGGTGAAAAAGTCTGTGACCTTTGTTTGCTTTGCAACTGTGGCTTTAAAGTCCTCTGTCATAACCTGACTTGTGATCTGGGCTAACCCGGCTAGTAGATGGTAAGTTTTTTCTGTCGTTTCAATCCTGTTTCTCATAACATCAAGTGCATATAACGTCTCCGTTGTAGTAGGTATTTTTGGAGGGGCGGTGGTGTCGTCGTTATCACGAGCATCATCATCGTCATCATCAGATGTTGTGTTTCTTGCACTGATTATTGTGTCAGTAATGTTGTCATCGGTCGCGGTCTCACACGTGTCCAAATAGTCGTCCATCTGGCGTAAGTGGCAATTGGTACACACAGTCTGCTTAATGGGATGTCGTCGTCATTTTCACTGTCTGGTTCTGGCTGGCCATCGGGTTTTGCAAACTCTGCGTGTCGGAAACAGTTCTTAATTGTGGTCGGCGTTACATTTCCCCATGCCTGATTGACCATGCGTAAAGCATCGAGCACACTTATCTTCAGGTCTTGTTTTTCATCATAGGCTTTCAGTTGACGCATAATTGTCAGCTTGCGGTTATGTACTTTGAGGTTGTGAATAACACCTTGATCTATCGGCTGTTTAATAATGCTAAACTTTGCACTGCTTTTATAAATGGTACATAGTTTTTGTTACATGTGCCGATTAATTTATCTTTAGTAGGTAAGTAAACACTACATGAATTGCAGCGGCATGTTAAAACAGTTGTTTGCAATACCTGTATAACACTTCATTACATGTTTTATTGTCTGCACAGTTAGTAACTTAATTAAGGTTTTTATAGTCCTGATAATCTCCGCAATTGCTATCTAAACGGGCGATTAGTAATTAGAACTGACACGGCAACTTGAAGGTCCACATGGAGGCTATACTTGATTGGTTGATTAGGCATATCTAGCTGCCACATTATTTTCAACATATGGAGACGAAATGCTTTGTTAAATGAAAACAACATTGGAACAGCTATCGTTACTAAAAACAATATTATTAGTTTGTAACAGGTTCGGATCCGGGGGGGGGGGGGCTGAGTAGTTCGCCTTCAAACTGGCATCTCCCTTTCATAAACGCCTGGACCCGCTCCAGTTTAATGCAATGTATACAGTGCTCTTTATTACTTGGGAGGAATTTAGGGAAGAATAAAAATGGCAAATAAAAGCGATAGTCAAAGCAGGTAATTTTTGTTATACTTCGAGG
This sequence comes from Gigantopelta aegis, assembly GCF_016097555.1. Lineage (NCBI taxonomy): Eukaryota > Metazoa > Mollusca > Gastropoda > Neomphalida > Peltospiridae > Gigantopelta > Gigantopelta aegis. The sequence goes on along the minus strand of NC_054713.1, from coordinate 22,619,511 downwards.
AAAAAACCAACAAAGTGTATCTGGGGACATCAAAATGTGCTCGACATAAGCCTGGTACTCGAGGTTAGCGTGCTCGAGATAACAGTGCTCGATTTGGTAACATTACATAGGGAAAATGCCGGGACCGGCAATGGACCTCGAGATATGTTGGGTACTCGAGGTTACCGAGGTCGAGATACCGACGTTTGACTGTAATTATATGGAAAACGTTTTATATACTTTTCATTACTGACGTTAAAAGGTAAGCATTACTGTTAGTAACACGTTGGTGTGACAACATTGAGCATGCGCATCAGCCATTAGTAGCATGGTTTTGGAATAAACGAAGATATAGGTGTTTTTTTAAACTGTTAATATAAAACTGTTAATGAGATTTGATCCATTTTTCTATAACCACTGTGCATATGCATCCCCGAAAAAACAATGTTTGTACTAGCTTTTAGCAGGTTGTTTCGATCCCCGAACTCAACTCCTGTATAAGCGCTTGAAGCGTGTGTCATCCTGGGGAGTGGCAGTCTACATACAGACAATGCTTCATGGGAACTGTCACGACATTGTCAAATATTGTCAATTTGGCTCTTCAGATACGAATTTAGGTTATTGAGAACGGTTTTGTCGCCGCGCGGAAGTTTGTTTTTTAATCTGAATGACGTCGGTATTCGAATGACGTCACTTTGCATCTCCCTGCAATAAAATAAACTGGGTGCATGACGCGTCCGTTTTATGACCGTTAGAAAATATTGAGAGCCAAACTTGTAGTTGAAAATGTTTTGTTCAAAGATTAATAACGTATCTAACCGCGTTTGCACAAAATAGTGTCATTTTAAAGTGGACCATTGCGAAATATGGTCATGAACTGAAATTGCGATAAGATAGGCTGTTATATTTGTGCCTATTGTGTACGAAGCCAAAAACATGTTGCGGCAAGTGTTTATCGTCAAACTGCTACACTTTTTACGGCCCTGTGTACCCATTGTCAGCGAAAATCTAAAATAGTGTCGGAAAGAGAATAAAAATGATTTTCATCGATTATGTCTTTCATATTAAACTGAAAAGTAAATATTTTCTAAATACCAATTTAATGATACTCTACCTAATTTAGCATTTACTTGTTTAGGGTCTCATTGATGTACAAGGTGGTGTTTACTCTTGGAACTAAAAGAAAGATGTCAGTAAACAGGTGATTTGTGCACTTTATTGGAACAGACTATAACACATTTTGATCGACATGTGCCAATTTCATTGCTGTTGCAATATGTGAAGGACCGTCTCTGATGACGGTTTACCCCTATCCCTCTCCAAAACAAAAATACCAAACAGTGTCACACGAGGGCGCTGAAATCAGTACATTGTGTGGCCAGCAGCAGCAGCAATCACTGTGCGACATCCCCTTGGCATAGACTGAATGAGTCTCTGAATCCGGGCACGTGGAATTCTAGCCCATTGTTCCTGCAGTGCATGCGACAGTTGCGGAAGCGTCTGTGGCTCCGGGTCATGATGGCGTACACATCTGTCCAGTTCGTCCCATAGATGTTCAATGTAGTTGAGATCTGGCGATCTTGATGGCCATGGCAGCACATTAGTGTTCTCATTCTGTAGGAAATCCATTGTTACACTTGCCGTATGCGGCCTGGCATTGTTCTGCTGAAAGAGTTCTCTGGGTCATCCTGGAAGCGTACAGCTATCAGGTTCCCTTGTACGAACACAAGTTCACTTCTGCCGGTGTATGAGATGGCTCCCCACATCATGACACTCCCTCCACTGAATCTGTCAACTTGGGCAACGCAGTTGTTGGTAAAACGTTCATTGCGGCGTCTGTAAACATATTGTCGTCCATCACGTCGCTGTAGAAGGAAACGTGACTCGTCGCTGAAGGTTCCATTAGACCAAATAAGTTCCCATTGACGACCATAGTAACAATTCTTAATAAAACTAACAGAAGCAACGTTTCAATCCACGGGGCCAGTATATACACTGACAGTGTGGTATTTTTTATTGACACCCCAGTATAAAATGTCACTAGTGCAATAATTGTTCAGGTAATAAAACATGTGGAACTGATGGGGCATTTGTCATATTATTTGCACAAATAACCAGTGTCACATATATCCACCAATCACAGCCATAGTTTACTCCTTAAACATTTGACGGTGCACTTCAAACTCTGACCTGACAATCACATGATTAGTACATTACAACCTATATTGAAAAAGTTTAAATTTCAAAAGGTGTCCAATCACATATTTTTGAGGTTATTTTCTTCTGTACCCCAGTATGAAATGATACAGCCAGCAGACTAAGTGGAACTACAGAGCAGCGTCTTCAATAGTACCTACCAAAATGGATCCACAGCACAATAAATATACATGGAAATGAGGTACATCATATTTTATCCTTGTCTGGTATGTAGCACAGCTGAATAATATAACACCCATGTGGGTTTGTATACTGTATATGGCACTGTCACGGGGATCCTATAATACCCGTAACTGAATAAAACACGATTATCCAAATATCTCTCCTAACTGTATATCTATTAGATCTCTCTGTATCGGACAGTTTATACCCGAGTGGCTCGGCTCTAGGTATATCAGAGATAAGATCTTATATAAAGTATATGTAATATAGCACGTTTAGTTCACTAGAAAACACAACAAAACACAATACACTTTGGAATCTGTATTAATACTACGCTGACAAATGTACTGCCGCAGTACTTAATTAACAACAACAATATAATAACAACCCAGAACTAATCACTTAATTAGTTAATCAATAGGTGTCTAGTTTACACAATATTCTAATCACTTCACCGTGACACAACACCCACACGTGTGATAATTGAGAAACACTTCCAGGGGAACTTAATTAATAAAGGAATTACAACTCTATTCCTACTTGGTTAATTTTTAATTAACCCTTAACTACTCATTCAGTAACCTTGTAATACAGACTTAATACTGGTACCTATCACAATAAAGACAATAACATACAGTTTACCTAGGTCCTCTAGGATGACCGGCTAAGCTTTATATTTTTAGAACAGTGAAACCTACAATTTACTTCATCAGTAACCGGAAACACTGTCTAAATAATAATAGTATAATACAGTATTAAAATATTTAAAGTCACATCAATCACATCAAGGTTATATAACAGAGCAGAAAAATATATTTACCAGTCCAGACGGACAACGTTCCCTGGGAGCCTTCCTATGTTTCTCCCCGATATCTCTAAAATCCGATCTATTTATTACAAAAAGCCGAATATCGCCTCGGGGCACATCGCGGTCCTCCCCCTATCATGTGAATTTTCCACAGCGACCAAGACGACATTTTTTCTTAGATGGTCAGACTAGCTGACGCCACCCGCTCGGAAAACAAGGTCGTAAAACAGAACTCGCGGAGGTATTACGTAACTACTGGCCACATGGCCTCCACACCTGGTCTAGGTCTGTATTAGAGGGTACGGTCGCGCGGAGGTATTACGTTACAAAGTGCCCACCTAGTCTAAGTGCATATTGGGACTGCACACGGCCCTCTAAAACAATTAATATCGCCACAGGCGAAAAGAAATAAAGAGCATGTTCCGTCACATGCACATACTCCAACCTGAGCTATTCAGAATACTCCACACTAGCAGAACTTTACATGGAGATGCTATGTACTGAGTGAACCACAGAAATCAGGAAAATAATCCTCATAACATCAAAGTCGCACCCAATTAGTAACCAAACCACTGATGAGGCAGCTGTAACTAGTACCTAATTAATCATTGGAAGCAGTGAAAGACTAATGTCCATTGTGGCAAAGTGTACAATATACACAGGGAGAATGAGTCAAAAATGAAGTGACAAGGTGTCGGCATTACGAAATCTGGCTAATTTGAGGGGTAACATATGTGTTTGCATGTATCAACACATGGACATAAATTGCCTTCATTTAATATTACTATCCATGCACCAGCAAAGTTTGTCATTTAATTTCTGAACTCCGACTGACAATCATCATAGTTTTACGCAAACCATTACACATTTATTACAATGCCAACAGTGAAAAAAGCATTACAATTTGGTTTCAAGAAAGGACATGTTTCATACCACAAGAACGGAAGACCAGTCACAAGGGAGTGGACCACATCAAAAGTGAGAGAGACAGTCAGACTTACAAAGTCAATGACTGAAAGGATCTTACATACCAGTGCTCATGGTGTACAGGTGACACAAGTTCAGGCTGCGGATTCCTGTCGGCCTTTGCGTGAACTGCGGAATACGCCAACACAGCTGGAACAGTGTTCTGTGGCTCCCGCTGGTGCAAGGTAAACAATTACCACTGCATGTCACATTTATTACAGAAAATAAAATCACTCACTGAACACACATGTAGCATATTAAAATCCTTTGAGGGCTATTTTCACCAAAAGTTAACTAAAATTATTACACCGACCACGTTATCTGGCCTAAGAATAAATCGCTGCGGATTTTCAGAAATTTACATCTGCAAGTATCAAACTATGATAAAACATGAAAGAGTAGGAATGTTGCACTATACAAAATACACACTACAGTGTAAGGGGAGATAATCTTCATGAAAAACTACATGAGAATAAATGCATAAAAGTGTAGGGAATACAGTAACAGTGGTTACTTACACTGAAGTTAAATGAGGGTACCTTTGATTAACAGGCCTGAGGCAGACTCCTACAGGCTGGTTCACGTGGACAAGCTGCAGGACATGATGAACAGGGTTTGGACAGAACATGCCCGTGCCGTTCCCAACTGCAATTCAGGTCGACTACAATTCAACTTTGCCGCAGAGGAGTAAAGAGGTGTCTGCACCCGCCAGCAAGTCTACTACACATCATGCATGTACAAGTCACCAACATTTAATCTGTACACAGAAACACAGACACACACACGGAGGGAAAGACGACAAACACAACCTAATGTCACAGTACAAGTAGGCCTCACAAAAATGCCAATAAGTACGGCCAATTTTCGGTTGCTGTGTACCTGCTTAAATGTCCCACCACCTTCACATAAGGGCTGTCAGAAAAATAGCAATAAAGTAGCTGACACAATCACACAAGTAAATCAAGAAGACATGTATGCCAAACGGGAGGAACTTAAAGTAATTAACACAGTCAGGGGTACACAATCAATGTGATGGCATGTATAACAATGCCCTGTATTCTGGCATAGGCAAAACACCGTTCCAACCTGCCGCGCAAGTGGTATATACTGCTGTAGAACACACTACAAAAGACAAAAAGGTTATAGCAATTTCCAGAAAAAATTAATTATGTTCAAAATGGCAAAGTATATATGATTCGCAAAAATGTGCGGAAAATATGTCATGTTCGTGTGACATTCCCATGGCAATGTCGATAGGAAATGAAAAGGAATGGGCTAAAGATTGTTTACTACAAATTAAAAGTGAGAACAATTTAGAACTACAATACCTGACGACAGATCTCGACACAAAGGGTTTCAAAGCTGCCACTGAAATGTATCAGGAAAATGTCACCAACACCGAACCACATTTTCTTCTCGACACCCGAGCATCTTTCTGAAAACCAAAGAAAATGTGTCAAAAATTCTAATTCAGTAGAAACAATGATGCCAGGCAGAACAAAAATAGAGAGTTAAATTACAATCTAGGTTTTCCAATCACATTGCCATGAGTTGTCAGGCTGAATATGATCAAGCCTTTAAAATGCATGCCGGAAATATTTCAAAATTCATGCGTGCAATATCCTACACTCGCGAGGCCATTGTGTCCTGCTACCAGGGCTTACACAACAAGTGTAAAAGATACTCACATGTCTGTAGAAATAGTACACACAATTGGATCTCTAAGAGTTGTTTCCTAAATAATAACTTTCAAATGGACCCTACAGAAGAAAACACTAACACTTTCAGAGCATGTGTCGACTACCGCCTAGGCCCAAAGATACTGCAACACACCAAATTCAATACGAATACACAAAAGTGTGAGGCAGTAAACAGATTCCTAAGACATTCTTTACCGAGACACACAACATTCTCTAGAACCTTTGCCGTCAGAGCTCACAGCACAGTACACAGCATCAACAACGGGTCCGCTGAATCTGTAATACAGCTGTCACAGCGTATGGGTTGCAGCTTCTCATCTGGAAGTAAAGTTGTAAAATCTTTAAAAAAAAGAGCAAGAGTACAAATTTGGGCAGCTGCTTAAAAAGAAATCTATTGAGTATAAAAGAAAAAAGATGTCAAACTAGAATATCTCTGTATGCACTGTATGAGATTCAGCAGGAACAACAAACATATCAGAAAGGCATTATGCTACAACAAAGCACCAAACACAAAAAAGCCGAGCATAATTACGCCAAAAATAAAATATTTCAGACAAATAAAAATTAAATAGTAAAAGAAACATTGATTTTAAAAGCAGTTCACCTCACAGAAGACAGTGTGGTACATGCTGTTGGATACAAAAGCCTTGCAGTTTACATTCTTTTCTACTATTATTAGTAAGCCTGGATTCCAAAACCAGGTGACTTGCATTTACACAACAGCGAACATGACATAAATGGCTTATTTCAGAAATCCCATGGTACACAGCCATGTCTGTGGGAAGTAATTTATTCTGTGCCATGTAGGCTAGCCGATGGGACCTCTCAACCTTTGCTCTTGGGGAAGAAGGCCACACAATTCTCTGTCTTCCATACCCATCGGGTGTGACACTACCCTGCCAGACAGTGCATTTGTATTGTCCAACATTAAATTCGCTTTTTTTATCAAGCAGATATTTCAAATGGTGCCAAAAGTCATACATTATGAATGCTAATAGACTGGAACCAGTATATGCTAATTAACAGACAATTATTAATAAAACTAACAGAAGCAACGTTTCAAACCACCGGGCCAGTATATACACTGACAGTGTGGTACCTCCCATTGATAATTATTCCAAGAAACTCTACTGTCACGTATCGTTTTAAGTACTTACAGGAAGTTTACAGTACCCACCGTCTGGCCCGCACAAAATGCCAGTAGAAATTTTTATTGACACTCCAGTTATTGACAAGTACAAAATGTCACCAGTGTAATAATTGTTCAGGTAATAAAACATGTGTAACTGATGGGGCATTTGTCATATTATTTGCACAAATAACCAGTGTCACATATATCCACCAATCACAGCCATAGTTACGGTTTACTCCTTAAACATTTGACGGTGCACTTCGAACTCTGACCTGACAATCACATGATTGGTACATTACAACCTGAACCATACTCGCCGCCAGTTTCGCAAGTTCCATCCCTGTACATTCGTGTACCAGCGAACACGTAAATGTCGATGTTGACGTTGCAGGACGGGGCCAACATACGGTCTCCTAGCTCGTAAACCAGCTTCTCGAAGTCGGTTCCGAATGGTTTGTGCAGACACCCTTCTCAAACCAGGTATGCGTCCAGCAGTGTTCGTTGCTGTGGCAGTTCGGTGACGCAAGTGCAGAACCCGGATGTAGCGATATTGTGCTGCAGTTGTTATGCGAGGTCTTCCACTTCTGGGCAGGTCTTCAGCTGATTGAAACTGCTGGTACCTGCCCCAGAGACGTGAACTGGTGCTCTGGTGGAGGTTCATGTGGCGTGCGACTACCGACTGCGATTCACCTAACTGGAGGCGGCCTATTGCAATGTTTCGATTTGGATCTCTACATCGAAATGGAAATGAGACATCATTGCGAGCATTGCAGCTTTACATATCCATCACTACCCCAATCTTTTCCCCGAGTTTCACGTGCATTCGCCAAAATCGGACCATTTTACTCCGATTTTCTGCAGTTGTCGCACAACGTACGTTAAATTTGTTTTAGGGTGCATTTGGGCAAGCTGTCCCATTCCAGAAACACTTTACTTCTTTCCCTATCACCTATTCGTTTCTTTTAGAGTATATATATATAATTTGTTAACTGTATGTACTATATTGGGTTGTTTTCTTGGTTTGTCTTTTAGATACTTTTAGCGAACAGTGCCTCATAACTCAGTATAGAGTGGCCCATTACAATTTTATTATTTATATGGCTTGTATTTATATTGTAAATTTAATCTTGTAATGAACTATATGTGTGTCCGTCTGATAAAGTTCCATCACGGCTTACTAAACTTTCTTAGGACCAAATTTACGAAGCCTCTCTTTCTTATACGCAGGTGTTTAAGCATTGTAAATGTATATAGGTACACGCGTGTGAGACATAGACAAGTGTTTAAGCATTGTAAATGTATATAGGTACATACGTGTAAGACATAGACAGGTGTTTAAGCATTGTAAATGTATGTAGGTACACGCGTGTGAGACATAGACAGGTGTTTAAGCATTGTAAATGTATGTAGGTACACGCGTGTGAGACATAGACAGGTGTTTAAGCATTGCAAATCTATATAGGTAAACGCCCGTAAGACATAGACACGTGTTTAAGCATTGTAAATGTATATAGGTACACGCGTGTAAGACATAGACAAGTGTTTAACCATTGTAAATGTATATAGGTACACGCGTGTGAGACATTGACACGTGTTTAAGCATTGTAAATGTATGTAGGTACACGAGTGTGAGACATAGACAGGTGTTTAAGCATTGTAAATGTATGTAGGTACACGCGTGTGAGACATACACGTGTTTAAGCATTGTAAATGTATGTAGGTACACGCGTGTGAGACATAGACACGTGTTTAAGCATTGTAAATGTATGTAGGTACACGCGTGTGAGACATAGACATGTGTTTAAGCATTGTAAATCTATATAGGTAAACGCGTGTGAGACATAGACAGGTGGTTAAGCATTGTAAATGTATATAGGTACACGCGTGTCAGACATAGACACGTCTTTAAGCATTGTAAATGTATAAAGGTACACGCGTGTGAGACAGACACGTGTTTAAGCATTGTAAATGTATGTAGGGACACGCGTGTGAGACATAGACAGCTGTTTAAGCATTGTACATCTATATATAGGTACACGCGTGTGAGACATAGACATGTGTTTAAGCATTGTAAATCTATATAGGTAAATGCGTGTGAGACATAGACAGGTGGTTAAGCATTGTAAATGTATATAGGTACACGCGTGTCAGACATAGACACGTCTTTAAGCATTGTAAATGTATATAGGTACACGCGTGTGAGACATAGACACGTGTTTAAGCATTGTAAATGTACATAGATACACGCGTGTAAGACATAGACAGGTGTTTAAGCATTGTAAATGTACGTAGGTACACACGTGTGAGACATAGACATGCGCTTAAGCATTGTGAATGTATATAGGTACACGCGTGTGAGACATAGACAGGTGTTTAAGCATTGTGAATGTATATAGGTACACGCGTGTGAAACATATACAGGTGTTTAAGCATTGTGAATGTATATAGGTACACGCGTGTGAGACAAAAACATGTGTTTAAGCATTGTGAATGTATATAGGTACACGCGTGTGAGACATAGATATGCGTTTAAGCATTGTAAATGTATATAGGTACACGCGTGTGAGACACAGACATGCGTTTAAGCATTGTAAATGTATATAGGTACACGCGTCTGAGACATAGACAGCTGTTTAAGCATTGTACATCTATATATAGGTACACGCGTGTGAGACATAGACATGTGTTTAAGCATTGTAAATCTATATAGGTAAACGCGTGTGAGACATAGACAGGTGGTTAAGCATTGTAAATGTATATAGGTACACGCGTGTCAGACATAGACACGTCTTTAAGCATTGTAAATGTATATAGGTACACGCGTGTGAGACATAGACACGTGTTTAAGCATTGTAAATGTACATAGATACACGCGTGTAAGACATAGACAGGTGTTTAAGCATTGTAAATGTACGTAGGTACACACGTGTGAGACATAGACTTGCGCTTAAGCATTGTGAATGTATATAGGTACACGCGTGTGAGACATAGACAGGTGTTTAAGCATTGTGAATGTATATAGGTACACCCGTGTGAAACATAGACAGGTGTTTAAGCATTGTGAATGTATATAGGTACACGCGTGTGAGACAAAAACATGTGTTTAAGCATTGTGAATGTATATAGGTACACGCGTGTGAGACATAGATATGCGTTTAAGCATTGTAAATGTATATAGGTACACGCGTGTGAGACATAGACATGCGTTTAAGCATTGTAAATGTATATAGGTACACGCGTCTGAGACATAGACAGCTGTTTAAGCATTGTACATCTATATATAGGTACACGCGTGTGAGACATAGACATGTGTTTAAGGATTGTAAATCTATATAGGTAAACGCTTGTGAGACATAGACAGGTGGTTAAGCATTGTAAATGTATATAGGTACACGCGTGTCAGACATAGACACGTCTTTAAGCATTGTGAATGTATATAGGTACACGCGTGTGAAACATAGACAGGTGTTTAAGCATTGTAAATGTATATAGGTACACGCGTGTGAGACAAAAACAGGTGGTTAAGCATTGTAAATGTATATAGGTACACGCGTGTCAGACATAGACACGTCTTTAAGCATTGTAAATGTATATAGGTACACGCGTGTGAGACATAGACACGTGTTTAAGCATTGTAAATGTGCATAGATACACGCGTGTAAGACATAGACAGGTGTTTAAGCATTGTAAATGTACGTAGGTACACACGTGTGAGACAGACATGCGCTTAATCATTGTGAATGTATATAGGTACCTGCGTGTGAGACATAGACAGGTGTTTAAGCATTGTGAATGTATATAGGTACACGCGTGTGAAACATAGACAGGTGTTTAAGCATTGTAAATGTACGTAGGTACACACGTGTGAGACAGACATGCGCTTAAGCATTGTGAATGTATATAGGTACACGCGTGTGAGACATAGACAGGTGTCTAAGCATTGTGAATGTATATAGGTACACGCGTGTGAGACATAGATATGCGTTTAAGCATTGTAAATGTATATAGGTACACGCGTGTGAGACATAGACATGCGTTTAAGCATTGTAAATGTATATAGGTACACGCGTCTGAGACATAGACAGCTGTTTAAGCATTGTACATCTATATATAGGTACACGCGTGTGAGACATAGACATGTGTTTAAGCATTGTAAATGTATATAGGTACACGCGTGTGAGACATAGACACGTGTTTAAGCATTGTAAATGTGCATAGATACACGCGTGTAAGACATAGACAGGTGTTTAAGCATTGTAAATGTACGTATGTACACACGTGTGAGACAGACATGCGCTTAAGCATTGTGAATGTATATAGGTACACGCGTGTGAGACATAGACAGGTGTTTAAGCATTGTGAATGTATATAGGTACACGCGTGTGAAACATAGACAGGTGTTTAAGCATTGTGAATGTATATAGGTACACGCGTGTGAGACAAAAACATGTGTTTAAGCATTGTGAATGTATATAGGTACACGCGTGTGAGACATAGATATGCGTTTAAGCATTGTAAATGTATATAGGTACACGCGTGTGAGACATAGACATGCGTTTAAGCATTGTAAATGTATATAGGTACACGCGTGTGAGACAAAGACATGTGTTTAAGCATTGTAAATGTATGTAGGTACACGCGTGTGAGACAAAGACATGCGTTTAAGCATTGTAAATGTATGTAGGTACACGCGTGTGAGACATAGACATTCGTTTAAGCATTGTACATGTATGTAGGTACACGCGTGTGAGACATCGACAGGTGTTTAAGCATTGTAAATGTACGTAGGTACACACGTGTGAGACATATACAGGCGTTTAAGCATTGTAAATGTATATAGGTACACGCGTGTGAGACATAGACAGGTGTTTAAGCATTGTGAATGTATATAGGTACACGCGTGTGAAACATAGACAGGTGTTTAAGCATTGTGAATGTATATAGGTACACGCGTGTGAGACAAAAACATGTGTTTAAGCATTGTGAATGTATATAGGTACACGCGTGTGAGACATAGATATGCGTTTAAGCATTGTAAATGTATATAGGTACACGCGTGTGAGACATAGACATGCGTTTAAGCATTGTAAATGTATATAGGTACACGCGTGTGAGACAAAGACATGCGTTTAAGCATTGTAAATGTATGTAGGTACACGCGTGTGAGACAAAGACATGCGTTTAAGCATTGTAAATGTATGTAGGTACACGCGTGTGAGACATAGACATGCGTTTAAGCATTGTACATGTATGTAGGTATACGCGTGTGAGACATAGACAAGTGTTTAAGCATTGTAAATGTATATAGGTACACGCGTGTGAGACATAGACAGGCGTTTAAGCATTGTAAATGTATATAGGTACACGCGTGTGAGACATAGACAGGCGTTTAAAAATTGTAAATGTATATAGGTACACGCGTGTGAGACAAAGACATGCGTTTAAGCATTGTAAATGTATATAGGTACACGCGTGTGAGACAAAGACATGCGTTTAAGCATTGTAAATGTATGTAGGTACACGCGTGTGAGACAAAGACATGCGTTTAAGCATTGTAAATGTATGTAGGTACACGCGTGTGAGACATAGACATGCGTTTAAGCATTGTAAATGTATGTAGGTACACGCGTGTGAGACATAGACAGGTGTTTAAGCTTAGTAAATGTATATAGGTACATGCATGTAAAACAGGCTTTGTAAATTTGTTTCCGTATCATCATTTTGTTTTTCGCATCTGTAGGTTCGTTGACTCTTCAGTGTTATTCGCCAGACGGTAAGTCGATGACGAGTTCAACCCAGTCAGACGATAAAACCACCTTACAGAGATCGACAACACCAGGTTCAACAGAAACAGAATCAACCAAGTCAGTGGAAGCAGATACAAGTTCTCCATTAACAGAGAAGTCGGAGATATCAGATACGACAGTTCCCGTAGAGACGACGAACATACACACAGACTCGAAAGCTTTCCCAGGTACTAAATAGTCAACAGCTACATCAATAACAACAAACAACAACAACAACAACAACAACAACAACAACAATAATAATAATAATAATAATAATAATAATAATATAGTTGTTTTGTTGTTATTAAATAATGTGTACTTTTAAATACAATATATTATTTTGTTACATCCTCTAATGTCGGTCTATATTTGGATACGTATATTCTTTTCTAATAATGAAAAATATGAGTCTTACTAATAAAGCAATTTTGTTTTCTTACAGTTGCTGCTGCTGTAGGTGGTGCCGTGGGTGTAGTTCTGATAGTCGCCGTAGTGGTTGTTGTTATTATCATTTATATAAGGTAACTGACACTTCCAGTTTAGATGTGAAGTGAATACGTTACATGAAATATCCCGCTGTGAATTATTGACTGTCTAGTGTCTTAGAGGTCATCGGCTTACGGGGTTTGAACCACGGTACCGGCACCCATCCAGAGCGATAGTTAGCTGTTCAGTGTAGAGGCGTAAGGCCACACAACGGTCTTTTCTCGCACTAACCACTAACAATTCACCCACTGTCATTGACACACCATCCAAATAACTGAGGTGTGTGCCCAGGAGAACGTGCATGGACATAACCAGGGAAATAACTTGAGATTATATATATATATATATATATATATATATATATTATATATATATATATATATAATTTAAAAATATGTTGATGTATTTCATTGGTAATTATCGGTAATCTGTCCTTGGCATTTGTTTTGAGAGTTAGGACTCCTAGATACACGTTTATACTGCGTTTGGTATCATATACAATTGCTTATTATTGGTGATGACGTTATTGCGCTGGTGCTGCTGCCACTGATGCTGCTTCTGATGATGATGATATTAATGAGTTTAATAATGGAGATGATGTAACTGCTTCTGGAAATGACAGTGAAGATGACAATGCTGATGATAATGAGTTTAATAATGACGATGATGTAACTGCGTCTGGAAATGACAGTGATGATCACAATGCTGATGATAATGAGTTTAATAATGACGATGATGTAACTGCTTCTGGTAATGACAGTGATGATAACAATGCTGATGATAATGAGTTTAATAATGACGATGATGTAACTGCTTCTGGAAATGACAGTGATGATCACAATGCTGATGATAATGAGTTTAATAATGACGATGATGTAACTGCTTCTGGAAATGACAGTGACGATGACGATGCTGATGATAATGACAGTGATGATAACAATGCTGATGATAATGAGTTTAATAATGACGATGATGTAACTGCGTCTGGAAATGACAGTGATGATCACAATGCTGATGATAATGAGTTTAATAATAACGATTATGTAACTGCTTCTGGAAATGACAGTGAAAATGACGATGCTGATGATAATGAGTTTAATAATGACGATGATGTAACTGCGTCTGGTAATGATGTGATGATAACAATGCTGACGATAATGAGTTTAATAATGACGATGATGTAACTGCGTCTGGTAATGATGTGATGGTGACATTTTGGAAGTTTTTGAACACCAAAACAAAACGAACAGAGAATAAAATTAATATAGAAAGTTTGTATGACTTTTTTAAGAATCTGAATAGTAATTCGAATGATGAAGCGTTTGATTTTGGAATTCCAGAAAATTTGGATACAAACGAACTTGATAAAGAAATAACTAAGGATGAGATTATGAATGCTATTAACAATTTAAAACGCAGAAAAGCTGTAGGAATAGATAAAATAGAAAATGAATATTTAATTGAAACACGTGATTTATTACTTAATTTCTATTTCGAATTGTTTAATTTGATTTTAGAAACGGGTATTTTACTGGAAAATTGGCTAATTGGAATTATAAAACCTATATTTAAAAAACAAGGAGACGATACTAATCCAGAAAATTACCGACCTCTGACTTTATTGAGCTGTTTTGGGAAATTACTTACTTCGGTTATAAACCTTAGGCTTACAAAATATATTGAAGAAAATAAAATTCTTAATAAGGTGCAAGCGGGATTTCGAAAAGGTTATTCAACAGTAGACAATATGTTTGTGTTACATAGCATAATTGATATTTTAAAATCGTCAAAGAAAAAATTGTTTTGTTGTTTTATTGATTTTAGAAAAGCATTTGATAATGTTTGGCGAATTGGACTCTGGCAAAAATTGATCACTTATGGAATAACTGGTAAAATAATGACATTAATTATAAATATGTATAGTAATATTAAATCATGTATTGCTCATAATAATACAATATCTGGATTTTTCCCATGTGAAAAAGGTGTTAGACAAGGTGAAAATTTGTCGCCATTATTATTTTCTTTGTTTTTGAATGACTTAGAGACCTGGTTACAATATAATAATTGTCAAGGAATTACGGTAATGTATGTGCGATCTGATGTAGTGCTCCAAAATGGTTTAAAGTTATTGTTGTTATTGTATGCAGATGATACAGTTCTTTTTTCTG
This sequence comes from Gigantopelta aegis, assembly GCF_016097555.1. NCBI lineage: Eukaryota > Metazoa > Mollusca > Gastropoda > Neomphalida > Peltospiridae > Gigantopelta > Gigantopelta aegis. The sequence goes on along the minus strand of NC_054713.1, from coordinate 22,604,101 downwards.
ATAATGATATTGATTTACAATATATATTGAATTGTTTTCAAAAATATTGTGAAGACTGGCATTTAGAGGTTAATTACAAAAAGACTAAAGTATTAATTTTTGGTTCAGGATATACAAAACAAAAAAATTTCAATTTAATATTAATAATATTGTTATTGACATAGTTGATAATTATATGTACCTTGGAATTAAGTTCAATAAAAATAGAAAGTATACCCAAGCTATAAAACATTTAAGTGAACAGGCTTCTAAAGCAACTTTTTCCTTATTAAGAAAATCTAGAAATATCAGTTTGCCATTAGATTGCATTTTTAAAGCTTATGATCATATGATTATACCAATTATGACATATGGTTCTGAAATTTGGGGATATAGTAATATTGATATTCTTGAACGCTTACAAAGTAATTTTATTAAAATTTGTTTAAAATTAAAGAAAAACACTCCTAATTATATGTTGTATGGAGAAACAGGTAAAATGCCGATTCGTTTACAAATATATAAAAGGATAATATCATATTGGTGTAAAATTATTTTGGATAAGGATAATAAATTAATCTCTATTTTATATAAGAATTTATTATATAAATATTGTAACGGATATATGTCTCCTTGGTTAGATAATGTTAAACGTATTTTAGATAATTGTGGGCTGAGTTTTGTGTGGCAACAACAAGGTTTCTCAAGTAAGGGATGGTTGATATCTTTAATAGAAACAAGACTTAAAGATCAATTTCGCCAAGAATGGAATAGTAATAAGTTAAATACCTCAAAAGGTAAAATTATAATTGTATAAAACCGGAATTTAATCAAGAATTTTACATATTTCTGCCAAAAACTGTATCACTTCCGTTGCTTAAATTTCGAACTGGTAACCACTTATTACCTGTAGAACGAGGTCGTTGGAGTAACATCCCTTACTTGGAAAGATATTGTACATTATGCCAGAATGAGTGTGTAGGAGATGAATATCATGCTTTGTTTGAATGTCCTGCATTTTTGACAGAAAGAAAATTATTTTTAAAAAAAGAATTTATAACACGACCAAACTTCTATAAGTTTTCTATGTTGTTGCAAGAGAAACGGCTGTCAAGATTACGAAAACTTAGTAAATTTGTTAGTCTTATAATGACAAAATTTAGAGATCAACAGTAATTAAGTTTATTATTTGTAGTAGTATATATTATATGTATGTACAGTATGTTATACATGTATATTGCCACCATCCACCTTGGCACATGTACCACCGTTGGTGGTCTTTATGTGAATAAAGAAGTTGAAGTTGAAGTTGAAGGTGACAATGCTGATGATAATGAGTTTAATAATGATGATGATTTAACTGCTTCTGGAAATGACAGTGATGATAACAATGCTGATGATAATGATAGTAATGATACTGATTATGACGTTGTAACTTTAATGTTTTATATTTTGCAGGAAGAAACGAACAAAAGGCAAACAAAACACCGGTGATGATGACGATGGTGATTACGTCATTAGGGATCTTAACCCTAACAACGCTGATACGAATCTTAACCCTTCCGTCGCTACTACCAATGTTAACCGTTATAATACTGACGACAATACTGGCAACACTTATGAACATCTACAACAACACTGTGCAGTATGTTAACACGCCGTCGAGTGTTGACGGAGACCACGTGTACCTCCACGTCAATGAACCAACACAGTCACAGATCTCATATCAAGATTATTATAACACTGCCAACCTGACTGGGTCAAACAGTTTAGATTCACACGAGTAGATAGATGTTAGACTTCATTCATGGTAAGGGGCGGTATGTAGCTCAGTGATAAAACGCGATCGGTCTAGGATCGATCCCTGTCGTTAGACTCATTTGGGCTATTTCTCGTTGTAACAAAAGCCGTGGTATGTACTATCCTGTCTGGGATCATACATATAAAAGATCATGTTCTGTTAATCGAAAAGAGTAACCAATGGCATCGCGGCAGCGGGATTCCTGTCATCCGTATGGCTCTTAACCATATGGCTGACGTAATGTAATAAATGTGAATGATTTACTAACAAAAATAAACTGTTAATTTATTGTTTGTTGTTTTATTATTTTTTAGAAGTGGTTTCCTTAAAGGCGCATACCCTAGTTTTAGTTCGTGAAAAGGGACACTAAGCTTAGTTAATCTACAAACCTGTAACACAAATTTGAATAAGGGTATAACAGAGCGAAGCTTAAAGTCTGTGATGTCTAAACAGAGAAATACCATCTTAAAATAGCTAGAGCTTGTCTCAATATCCATTACCTTTCAGACGAATGAGTGTTTTAGAATTATAAAAAATTCATTTTAGGGGTATTGTGAAAACTTAGATGACCAGAACCAATTCAGCTATACAAAAAGTAACATTCTAAAGAATGAAATTTAAGTACTTCTAATTTAAATTATAAAAAAAACCTGCTTTAATAGTGAAAACTACGTCTTAGTTTTTAAAAACTAGAGTCCGTTACTTTAAGAGAACGAACAGAACGTTTGTGTTTCAGAATTACCTTAATGAAACAAATCTTAGAGTAGCGTTACCAACAGTCTGTACAATGGGTTTAGTAATGTATATTTACGAAAACGAATGAAAATAGCAATAGCTGGATAGTATATAGAATAACAGACAGGATACCAGTGTTAAGACCCCTGTGATAGAATAATAGACATGATATCAGTGTTAAGTCCCTTGTGACATAATCTTCATCTGTCAGTTTGGCAACTGAAAATTACTGTACACGAAACAAGAATTTCTGTTTATTAACATAAAACACAAGTTACAAAAGGAGACGAAATTATAACACGTCACATAGTTTTACCTTTATAATGAACTGCTTAATAGCTTTCTTTCGAAACGACTACTATTATGATAATTATTAAGTGCCATCTGAATTGTTTTCCACAAGAGTCCATCCGCTTATGATGGTAAAGAAATTAAAATGTTAGGAACAATGCACAATTATCGAATATAATATACATGTATATAAAGGTACATTGTTATGTTTAAAAAGTGTTGGTAAGTTAGATATAACACAGATATGACTACTTAAAACGTCTTGCTGCGATTTCCCAAAATGAGGGTTTGTACACACACGCACACACACACACACACAAATATATATATACAGTGGACTCTGTCTAAACCGGATTCTGTGTAATCCGGATCTCTGCGTAAACCGGTCCATTTCTAAAGTCCCGTCCAGCTACCGTTTATCTCTTAGGTATAAATCTCTGCCTAATCCGTACTCTGTCTATTCCGGACTCCGGATCAAAAATCAAGAACGAAAGTACCGTTCATGCATTAATTACCTCTGTCTACACCGGATTGGGATTTCACTGAACGACGGGCTGCTTAATTAGTTGAACAATGATCGTCAATTGCCAAGTAATCAGGACGCCAAATACAAAATGTAATCACACACGTGTGAAGTTTACTCTTATTGCGGTAGGTCGTTAGATCAATCGGATTAATATTAATGTGTGTGTTGATACCTGCCTGATTTCACTCTTATGAATTTGGCGAGTTATACTTGTCAACCTAATGCATGTATAAATAGGTGTGAATCGCTCGTATATTTTGTGTTATCTTATTTCATTTATAATGGCGGAACGACCCCAAAAACGGCAACGTATCGAACTTTCGTTAGAAACTAAAGTCAAATTAATACAAGAATTTGATTCAAATCCACAGTCAAAACATGGGATCAAATGCCATTGTCGATCATTCAAGAACCATAACTCTGGGTGAACTCCGTCTAAACCGGTCCTCTATGTTAACCGGACTATTTCGACGGTACGAAGTGAGTCCGGTTTAGACAGAGTCCACTGTATATATATATATATATATATATATATATATATACAGTGAAGATGACGATGCTGATGATAATAATAGTAATGATGCTGATTATGATGATGTAACTTTAATGTTTTATATTTTGCAGGAAGAAACGAAAAAAAGGCAAACAAAACACCGGTGATGATGACGATGGTGATTACGTCATTAGAGATGTTAACCCTAACAATGCTGATACGAATCTTAACCCTTCCGTCGCTACTACCAATGTTAACTGTTATAATACTAACGACAATACTGGCAACACTATATATATATATAGATAGATAGATAGATAGATAGATAGATAGAAGATAGATAGTCGAGATAACACGTTCGTTTTGCTCTGCAAGTAAGTACATTCCTATTTCTACTACAAAAAAAGGTGGCTAGATTCTATAAAAAGTACTATATCACAATACTAAACTGAACACGGTGTGTAGAGAACGTGAGTTGAGAAGTGGACAAGTGACTCGCTTGCTTCAGATACACGATGGACGATCTATGTGTCGACAAAGGCAAGTATTGAAGTTTGTATGTATGAAGTTTGTATGTATCACACCAAAAAGATCAGTAACACACCCCGCTCCCCAAATTAAAAACAAAATACACACCAAACACGGGGAAATTTCGCCACTACGAACTAATGATGTGTTGCTCATTCGAATATACCATAGTATAGACGGTAAGTACCCACAGGCGGCACTGACGGTATCGCGACACAGAATAGCTAGTCGTGGTATGTTTGTAGCCCCAGTATCTTCTAGCCTTCCTTTTGTATGTGAGAGTATGGCTAGAGCGCGTTAACAGTTTGTCAATGTTTTTCACTGTGTCTCAAGTACAGACACTTTCCGAAATGTGATGCCATAGACCTTTAGTCTGAATCTTTGTTAGGTTTACTCATGGCACTAAAACTGTATGTTAGTGTCTAGCACATGCGTCATACGAAGAAACCCGACGCCGCTATCGGAAAGCGACTGACACCGTGTTTCGGTTGTCGGTTTCTTCTTGCTGTATCTGTACTTGTCGGAAACGTATAAATTTAATGTCGGCAGTGACCTTCGAAATAATAACTTAAGAAGCTATATGCATATTAGTAGAGTACTTAACGATGCTTTGGTCGTTTTCATATTAGACACAACACGGCTAGAGAACACTCGAGCTAGGACGTTTAGTGAACAGGTCATTCCTTGTTGTTGTTTATCTCATAGGGGAACATTTTATAACTACATGTATATTCAAATGAAATTATATATAGTTAGCTGTGGATATACGATTCAATTAATCGTTATTGCGTCACTTGTATTTATGCAATAACTTAGTATGTAGTTAATTAGTGGATAGCAATCAGTCCAATTAGCGGGAAACTAAATTACACCAGTTAAGAACACTCCGACTTTTAATTGTTGCCGCCAGCTTACCAGCTAAGGACTACAGCTCATGGCAAGATTTTCTTTACACACGGGCCGTTACACAACGGCATAGGATGAATATGTAGATACACATTTCGTTCTATACACGTGACAACATGGTTGACAGTAAATACATTAAATATGATACATACAAACACACACACAAAAACATACACACATGCATATCAATATATTATGTAATAATACAGATATACGGGTATCCAAGTACTTACAAACGAATAGATTGTTAAACGTGTATATGGTGCAGTAGATAATGGCAGTGACGAGTCAACAAACATATTTATCTTATAAATAGTATTTGTTCTTTGCATGAAAAAAATATATACCCAGAAAGACCGAAGGGGAGACCTATGGAGGACAGCTCTGCTGTCATTTCCTCTTCTGGGTTTTTTCTTTTCTTTTTTTTGGACGGGAGGGGTGGGGGTGGGTGGTGCTGTCTTAGTCGCAATGTCAACTATATCGTTCACCTAAAAGCTCAGACCTATATATTATCTGTATCACCATGTTGTCTACTTGTTAATCACGTTTCATGTTGGAAAAGAAAATAAGAAAGTACATCACCAACTTGTGACTTCTGTTCATTCATTTAACATTCGTCATACAGAAATAAGAAAACAAAAGAAAACTACTCTGTGCTATTTGTTTAAACTTATTTTCGTGCTTTTATCCACTTATGATTCAAGCACGCTATCTTGGACACACACCTCAGTTATCTGGGCTGTCTGTCCAGGACAGAAGTTAGTGAGAAGTCCAGCGTGTAGTGGCCTTACAACGAGTCGTTAAACTCTCTATCTCTCTCTCTCTCTCTCTCTCTCTCTCTCTCTCTCTCTCTCTCTCTCTCTCTCTCTCTCTCTCTCTCTCTCTCTCTCTCTCTCTCTCTCTCTCTCTCTCTCTCTCTCTGCGTACTCAGTACCTGTCAGGCTTATGTCTGGTGGCTTAACCCCAAAACCACCAAGGCCGATTATTAATTGTAACATTTTACTGCTTCTCATTTACATATGAAAGATGTTTAACATCGAGCCTTCTCAATTTCGTTATTCTTCTTGATTGCGACATGCGCTGGTGCTACCCTCTACACTACCCTACAACAGGTATCTATCGTTCACTATGTCATACACTTTCTGTTCTTCACATGCAACACTGCCAATGTAGGTTGCTCAACTGGTTTCTGTTTTTGCCCTATACACACTCAAATAATACCCGGGTAGGTCACATCATTGGGAACCCAGGTATTCGTTTGGTATTTACTTCCTGCTTTCGAGACTCAGTACAGTACACTAGAGACTGGTGTTATGCACAATGTTGTCAGGTTCATAGTCGACACGCGAAGAGTCGTCTACAACTGCAAGTATGAGAAAGGAATACTTTAGAATTAGTGGATATAACTAAAACATAAAGTGTATTTTGTACCAGTATAACACCACGGAACTGCACATTAACAACAAAACATGAAGACGGATACGTCATGGCAGATACTTGTTCTTAGTTTCGTTTTAACAACACATTCCTCCCAAGGTTGGTATACCTGTATATACCTTTTAAACACAAAATATAAATGAGAGACATAACTGTGTGTGTGTGTGTGTGTGTTTGTGTGTGTGGCACAGAGAGAGAGAGAGAGAGAGAGAGAGAGAGAGAGAGAGAGAGAGAGAGAGAGAGAGAGAGAGAGAGAGAGAGAGAGTTGTATTTTAATATTCTAACAACACGTTCCTCTCGAGGTCTATAAATCTATTTGTTACGCAAAATATAAATGAGAGAGAAACAATATATATATATATATATATATATATATATATATATATATATATGGGGGGGGGGGGGTCATTAAGGTATAAGGATGGATCGGCAAAACGAAGAATTTGTTAGTGTTAGATCACACGCTAACATTTAGAACACATTTCTCAAAGAAGGTTTAACTATGATTTATAATTCCATTTCAGTTTGATGAAAATAAACATTTTACGTCAAGAATTAACTTGTAATTGCCGTTCAAAATCTTCTTCAACTCTATGTTTTGGAGAGTTTTTTGTACGTAAAATTGTTTCTGATATGATTAACGCTTCATTAATTGTAAACCGAGCTTATCTGGCCGTAGTGCAAAGTTTAAGCCTGCTATATTTAACTATCGATGAAAAATATGATCTAGGTGAGGTTTTACGAAACAAATAACAAAAACCTAATAATTATATATTTATATTTTTGATGACTAAAGTGGTAAGCCTTTGTCCGATAGCGTACTTTAGCGTAGTTGCCTTAGAGTTGCACCGTTTAGCACTAAAAAACCTGCCGATAAAGATTCACATATACACCATGTGTGGTGATTCAGATCTGTGTTCAGCACAGGCTTATATACATTGTAGTTAAAGGAGGACATAGGGGGTTATACAGGAACGGCCGTACAAGAGGTTGCAATACATAAGTTTCCGTATCCTTTTTCCTTTATTTGTTGTTGTTGTTGTTGTGAAAGTTGTTGTTATTGTTTTGTTTCTATGTTTGTTTTTGCTTTGACCTTTATCCAGATTCATGAGTCTGCCATAAAAACCTCGAAAACAGCAAATCAATTTTAATTTTTTGACGTGTAATAAAATAACTATAAGAACGCCTGTAATGAAGTTGAATAGTGGAAAGAGTATATAAAACACAACATTCAAAATTTGCACAAAACCTTTTTATTGTGTTATCTAACAATGGTAAACATTTTCCTTTATTACAAACCTTTTAAAATGGTTCTTGGTCCAATTATTTAATATAACAAATATTGTGTTATTGAGATCCTATATTACGACTACTGTACGTACTAAAACAATAACTGACTGGCCCACCAATTTCTTTCTTTACAGTTCGTTCTTTTTTCCATCAAGAAATGCTTCTACAACAGTCACTTTCAACATCTGTTTGAGATTTTCTATTGACTTTCGTCTACCGTTAACTTCTTCGCATGGCCTGACCACTTTATACTTTTTCTGAGTGCAAGTCCTATCATTAACGTAGCGTTAGAGATGGGGTGAGGTGGGGCAAAAATCGGAAATATCGAAATGTTCCAAGAAGCAAAAACAAAATCTCAAAAAGTGCATTCAATCATGAAAAGAAAGACTGCGGGATGTGGTACAATAATACTAATGGCCAATCGACCATGTTTATTTAGTACGTACTATTGAATAGGTTTTCAATGTAACGCAGGTTTTGACATTAATCTTTGTATCGTACACCGTTTTGAAAATTGGGACGTTATAAGAAGAATTAAAGAGAATTAAAACAAAGAAAGAACCCCAAAAGAAAACAGTGACGGCAACATTAGACTCTATTTATTTTCTTTATGGGTCTGTGATGTTGAATGGATCCTATATAGACTGTTTGTCCTTATTTTATTATATGCTACATGTGTATTCACTTTTGTCTTTCCAGCTAGCACGGCCTGCCCTGAATCCGTACCAAAGAATTCAAGTATGTAATGAAATACGTGTGCCCCTTAGATTATATATATATTATCATATAATACATGGTATAATAAGACAAATACTAGTTCCATAACAAACGTAAAACTATTTGTTCGTTTTATTGAAACTGAATAAGTAATGCTCTTATTAATTTAAGTGGTATCATAATGTAATGCTAGGAACAGACTATCAGCTGTCACGACGAAGTTGACTAATCGGTCATGGGAGTTGTATTATAGTTTGGTTTCTAGGCGACCACGTACAGGTACCCCTTAAACCAGTTTGTTTTGACGAAAAGACAAAACAGAATTTTATTTGTGTAACGACACCACTAGAGCACATTGATTTATTAATAATCGGCTATTGGATTTCAAACATATGGTAATTGTAACACAATCATAGAGATTTTCCCATTAGTAGCAAGGGATCTTTCATGTGCACCATCCTACATACATGATAGCACATACCAAGGCCTTTGATATACCAATCGTGATGCACTGGCTGCGACGAGAAATAGCTCAATGGGCCCAGACAAATCGCGCATCAAGCGAACGTTTTACCACTGGGCTACGTCCCGCCCCTTGACGAAAAGATTCAAACCAAACATAATATTGTTTTTCTTGTAGTTTGCATTGGTGTTTCCTTTAAACAAAAAAAAAGGGGCGGGACGTAGCCCAGTGGTACAGCGCTTGCTCGATGACCGGTCGGTGTGGGATCGATCCCCGTCAGTTGGCCCACTGGGCTATTTCTCGTTCCAGCCAGTGCACCACGACTGGTATATCAAAGGCCGTGGTATGTACTACCCTGTCTGTGGGATGGTGAATATAAAAAATCCCTTGCTGCTAATCGAAAAGAGTAGCCCATGAAGCGACGACAGCGGCTTTCCTTAATGGCTGCACCATTGCAATGCACACGCTAAGCACATACAATTAACCGTTGACCCCTGTGAGAGGAAGTAGCAGTAAGTCATATGTTACATACACTTTCACAAACCATGCCTTTGATATACCAGTAATTGGGACGGGGAGAAACCTATGTGTCCAATACTTCAAGCAAGTGAATTACCACTGAGCTGCACCAGATCAAGAGTCAATGGGAATAGAACTAATAGAAGACAGACACTTTGTGTGAGCTTCAATACTGAAACAGTCTGTATGTACTCTGTAAGTTTGTAGTATTTAGATTTAAAATCGTATTTTATTCATTTAAATTAAACGTAGTGTTATAGTTATATTGTTTTAGTTGTTAATAATGATAATGATAATAATATTAATATTAATAATAATTATTATATTAATGCTGCAATAATAATGTATTGTTGTCATTATTATTATTATTATTATTATTATTATTATTATTATTTAGTATGATTATTAGTATTCTATTTTTAGTCGCACATATGTGTAAAGATGAAGCCATCGGGGGTGTTACCGGACTACTTCTTGACGTGTTTGTACCAGTCAACACAGAAACCACCTGCAACTGCTCTCTTTACGCATCACAACACACGGTGGTTGGCATATCTATCGTCAAACTTCCAGACATGAACTGTGAATCAACATTAACTATAAACACACAGAGGAAGTTGATTTATAGTTGTGTAAATAACAACAATTCAGTCGGGTATGGAGAAAATATTGTACGCAATATTACTCAATCTAGTAATTTGATTGAGCTGGAAACAAGCAATGCACCCATTAACGTCACTTACTGTCTACAAATCTACAGTAAAGGAGGCGGAGGTATAAACTTCATTTCGAATGTATGTGTGTAGTATTTGTGTAGATGTGCATGCGCGTGTGTGCCCGTTTCCTTCCGATTATCCACTGCGCGTGCTATAACCTCATCGTGGTGCAGGGGTGTAACATTCTCTTTGAGAATAGCCAATACAGCACAAATTGAAATTTTGAGTAAACGTCAGTATCTATATGTGATAGTTGTATGTTTGGACAGTTCTTTACACTGTGTTTTTATTTAAATCTTTTTATATTGATGTTGATCATCATTTGTTTGCATTACCATAGTTTGACACCCAATAGCCGATGCATTTTTCGTGCTGGGGTGTCGTTAAACATTCATTCATTCATTCATTCATTCTGATTATATTTTATGACACATGCATGTATAACTGTACATTTTTGACCAGTTATTTTTATTTCATTATGACACAACTGACAACGTAGATAAAACGCATATTCTCAATTTTGGTGTTTGAGATCGCTAAGTATATGCAGGCTACAAATGTCACCGTGTTAGAACATTAATTGTTACTTTGTCTTGTTAAAGTGTGTGTGTCTAACAGTAACACGACACTTCATATTGAGGTGAAACATGCTCCTAACTCAAGCTCTTCTTAATTTTGTTGACATCAGTAGCTCGTTTATAAACACGTTTCAGACAATAATAGCCTACACCATGAACTCTGATATGATAGTCGTAGAGCACGATTAAAACGAGTCTGTCATAAGAAAATGGATGCTACAACTTGCGCACCCCACTGGAGTGTTTTCTAACTGAGCTATATCCAACCACTGACGAGTGTGTGTTTGTGTCTGCGTAAGTGTGTGTCTGTCTCCGAGTGTGTGTTTGTGTTTTTTTTTTATGTTTTGTGTGTGTGTGTGTGTGTGTGTGCGTGTGCGTGTGCGTGCATTTATGATGACATGCAATGATTACATTACAAATCAAATCATTGAATTTTAGCCATTATTTTGGTTATTATTGTGAGTTGTCTTAATTTGCATCAAAATATCGTATTTCTGAAAAAGGTTTGTTAAATTAGATGTATGCTATGGACATTATCTGGATCACTACCACCATGATAACCTTCGACAGACAAGTTAGTATGACAAGCTCGTGAGCAATTTATTTTAAACATAGCGTCCACATAACGTGTGGAAATAAATGTCTAGGAATCGAACTTAAAATCCCGCACAAAGGTCATTGGGGGCGGGGTGGGGTTGCGCGGGTAGAATTGTGCATCGCCGGGGGGGGGGGGGGGGGGGGGGGTGTCGCTTTTAGCAGGGTGTTTCGATACTCGAACCCAAACCCTGCATACGCGCCTGAAGGGTGTGTCATCCTGGGGAGTGGCAGTCTACATATAAAGAAAGCTCATGACAGTGCTTCGTGACAAGTCACGACCTTGTCAAACATTGTCAATTTGACTCTCTTCTGTGACTCTCTTCTGTGCTGTGCACATGCACGAATATGTGACTGTATAGGTTTGACAGAAATTGGCATATATTCAGTTCAAAAGCCTGACAGAAATTCTTATATATCGAAGATCTCTTTTATAATCAGTACTAGGGAATCACTTTAATACGTATTCTATTTCAACTGTGTATATCTTGTGCTGCCGTTGTTTCAACTACGGTACTATATTGGGTTATTTGACCGGCCTCGGTGGCGTCGTGGTTAGGCCATCGGTCTACAGGCTGGTAGGTACTGGGTTCGGATTCCAGTCGAGGCATGGGATTTTTAATCCAGATACCGACTCCAAACCCTGAGTAAGTGCTCCGCAAGGCTCAATGGGTAGGTGTAAACCACTTGCACCGACCAGTGATCCATAACTGGTTCAACAAAGGCCATGGTTTGTGCTATCCTGCCTGTGGGAAGCGCAAATAAAAGATCCCTTGCTGCCTGTCGTAAAAGAGTAGCCTATGTGGCGACAGCGGGTTTCCTCTAAAAAAAACAGTGTCAGAATGACCATATGTTTGACGTCCAATAGCCGATGATAAGATAAAAAATCAATGTGCTCTAGTGGCGTCGTTAAATAAAACAAACTTTACTTTATATTGGGTTATTTTTGGATTTGTCTTTTATATACTTTTAGAGAATAGTGCCTCATAACTCAGTATAGAGTGGCTCATTACAATTTTATTATCTATATGGCTTGTATTTATATTGTGAATTTTATTCTTGTAATGAACTATATATGTGTCTGTTTGATAAATTCCATCACGGCTTATTAAACATTATTAGGACCGAATTTACGAAGTCTGTGTTTCTTATTTGCAGGTGTTTAAGCATTGTTGATGTATATAGGTACACGCGTGTAAGACATAAGCGTTGTAAATCCGGCCCGATCATGTCTTGCTATTTGTTTCTGTATCATCATTTGATTTCTCGCGTCTGTAGGTTCGTTGACACTTCAGTGTTATTCGCCAGACGGTAGCTCGATGACGAGATCAACCCAGTCAGGCGATAAAACGACCTCACAGAGATCCACAACACAGAGTTCATCACGAAGAGAATCAACCATGTCGGAGAATGCAGATACAAGTTCTCCATTAACAGAGCCGGTTAAGTCCGAGATATCAGATACGACAGTTCCTGTAGAAAAGACGAACATACACACAGACTCGAAAGCTTTCCCAGGTACTAAATAGTCTGATAGTCTACATAAACAACAAGATTCAAAGGTAAATCATCACAAAAACGCCAAATCCAATAATAACAATAACAATAACAACAACAACAACAACAACAACAATAATAATAATAATAGTAGTAATAATAATAACAATAATAATATAGTTGTTTTTGTTGTTGTTGTTGTTGTTGTAATGCTCATTATTATTATTATTTTATTAAACAATACGTACTTTTAAATACAATATATTATTGTGTTGCAACCTCTAATGTCGGTCTATATTTGGATACGTATATTCTTTTCTAATAATGCAAAATTTGAGACTTATTAATAAAGCAATTTTGTTTTCTTGTAGTTGCGGCTGCTGTAGGTGGTGCCGTTGGTGCAGTTCTGATAGTCGCCGTAGTGGTTGTTGTGATTATCATTTATATAAGGTAACTGACACTTCCAGTTTAGATGTGATGTAAATGCGTTGTAGTGTCTTAGAAGTCATCGGCTTACGGGGTTCGAACCATGGTACCGGCACCCATACAGAGCGATAGTTAGCGGTTCAGTGTAGACGTATAAGGCCACTATACGGTCTTTTCTCTCACTAACCACTAACAATTTACCCACTGTCCAAATAGTTGAGGTGTGTGTCCAGGAGAACGTGCATGGACATAACCAGGGAAATAACTTAAAATGATATATATATATATATATATATATATATATATATATACATTTTAAAATATGATGATGTGTTTCATTGGTAATCATCGGTAATGTGTCCTTGACATGAGGCGTCCGGTTCACAGGTCCGTACAGTTTTGAGAGTTTGGACTCATTTTAGGGACGGGACGTAGCCCAGTGGTAAAGCGTTCGCTTGATGCGCGGTCGGTATAGGATCGAACCCTGTTGGTGGATCCATTGGGCTAACTGGTGTAACAAAGGTCGTGGTATGTACTATCCTGTCTGCGGGATGGTGCATATACAAGATACAAGTGGCGACAGCGGGTTTCCTCTCTCAATATCCGTGTGGTCCTTAACCATATGTCTGACGCCATATAACCGTAAATAAGATGTGTTGAGTGCGTCGTTAAATAAAACATTTCCTTCCTTGATACACGTTTATACTGCGTTTGGTATCATATACTATTGCTTATTGTTGATGATGACTTTTATGCTGCTGGTGCTGCTGATGAGATGATAATGAGTTTAATAATGACGATGATGACAATGCTGATGATAATGCTAGTAATGATGATGATTATGATGATCTAACTTTAATGTTTATATTTTGCAGGAAGAAACGAACAAAAGGCAAACAAAACACCGGTGATGATGGCGATGGTGATTACGTCATTAGCGATGTTAACTCTAATAACGCTGATACCAATCTTAACCCTTCCGTCGCTAATAACAATGTTAACCGTTATAATACTGATGACACTACTGGCAACACGTATGTACATCTACAACATAATGTTGTACAGTATGTTAACACGCCGTCGAGTGTTGACGGAGACCACGTGTACCTCCATGTCAATGAACCAACACAGTCACAGATCTCAGATCAAGATTATTATAACACTGCCAACCTGACTGGATCAAACATTTTAGATTCACACTAGTGGATGTTAGACTTGGATTATGGTAAGGGGCGGAAAGTAGCTTAATGATAAAGCTCCCTCCTGATGCGCGGTCGGTCTAGGATCGATCCCGTTGTTTGGACTCATTGGGCTTATTTCTCGTTATAACAAAGGCTGTGGTATTTACTATCCTGGTCTGGGATCAATGCATATAAAAATCCTGTTCTGCTAATCGAACAGAGTAACCTATGGCATCGCGCCCAGCGGGTTTCCTGTCGCCCGTATGGTCCTTAACCATATGGCTGACGTAATGTAATAAATGTAAATGATTTACTAACAGAAATAAACTTTGTATATTTATTATTTTTTAGGTGCATACCCTAGTTTCAGTCCGGTAACCATCGGACCACTAGTTTAGAGTAATCTACAAAACCAGCAACATACATTTAGATCAGGTTATAACGGAGATTTTTCAAGATGAGATATTCTTTGAAGCTTATCCATAGACATATTCAAATCAAGCTTGTCTGCAGGCAATCTGTTGGAGGGTGTGCCTGTAGGGCACGTTTGAGTGTAGGCACCCTATTTATTTTTAACAGGGCCAATTTTTGATCAAGCTGAATGTTCCACATAATTTTCAAAAATATTTGAAAATAATTCTGGCTATACCCACTTTGCT
>NC_054713.1:22563100-22580600 GCF_016097555.1 Gigantopelta aegis | reverse complement strand
AAATTTAAATTAAAAAGGTTTTAAATTACCATATTTTAAACACAGACAAATGTATTAATAATCATCTGACTAGAAAACAAAGGGTAGTGGCAAAGGAAAGGATTAAACCAACCAAACAAAACAAAACAACACAAAATAAAAACAAACCAAACATAACCCAGACAAACGCGATGCACCCTTTCCTTTCCCACTACCCTTTGTTTTCTAGTCAGGTATTTAACACTAATTATGTAGAACACGGCTCCACAAGTACAATTAAAGTTAGGAATGTTTACGAATATGGATCCTGGGGGCAATTTCACAAAACATCGTCTGCGACTAACAGTTTTATCGGGCATATATTTACAAGTGTTCGGCATCTATTTCACGAACAAATTTACATCATCAAGGAACAGGAGCATTTTAAGGACAAACGAAAATGAAATATGTGTGTTTCTAACTATATGTATTGTACTATAATGGTAATAAGAATTGAGGTTTAGTCGTAGATTTACGATTATGTGCAAAACTAGGCTCACGATGTTTTGTGAAATTGGGCCCTTGCAGTTATATAACATGTATACACACACACGGGACAGTGACCCGGATTTCACTGATCAGCATACCTCCGTGGGGGACAAGGTCGCCTGTCTCGAATATTTGCACCTGTTCTGGGTTTTTTAGTCGTTCGTCATACTTCAAGTAATCGAGCTTTAGTTCTTAGGTTTTAAAAACAAGATTCCCCAACCCCCACTTCATGGTGTGATGTTGAAGTTTGCTTTCCAAAGTACAACATGTGTTTGAACCACATTGTATTAAGCACACTTGTTGGGGTATGTTTTTCTAGTTGTTTTGTTGTATACATTGTGTTTATGTCATCGGCAGTAAGGGTATCCGGTCGATTTGGTTTAATCCCTTTACCTTTACAACGAAGCATAAGGGTACATGGGGCGGGATATAGCCCAGTTGTAAAGAGCTCGCTGTCGGTTTGGGATCGATCCCCGTCAGTGGACTTAATGGGATATTTCTCGTTCCAGCCAGAGCACTATGACTAGTATATCAAAGGCCGTGGTATGTGCTATCCTGTCTTTGGGATGATGCATATAAAAGATCCCTTGCTACTAATAAAAACATGTAGCGGGTTTGCTCTCTACGACTATATGTTAAAATTACTAAATGTTTGACATCCAATAGCCGATGATTAATGTTAAACAACAAAAACAAAATTTAAGCGTAAGAAATGGGAAGAAGGGGGACCGCTGCTTACAAATGACTGCTAGCATAGGTTTGACTATGCATGTATATATTTTCAGCGTATATATATAAAAACAAAAATTATACATAATGAAAAATGCATTTTAAAAGTGTTGTATTTACCAGCATTTGATATGATGCGTTTCACTTATAAAATGCAAAAATTAGCATTTTTAGGACGTCTAGTTTTTAATTTTAAAAACTTCACGCATATATATATATATATATATATATATATATATATATATATATATATATATATATATATATATTTATATTAATACTTATTAGTTGTAACATATCCTTGTAAAAAATGCGTAGTGATTCGTTTGCAATTCTGTACAACTGTTTGGTAATAATGTAAATAACAATACACGTCGTTATCGTAATTTGGGCATTTTCGTTTACATCCTCTAAATTCGGGCAATAATCAGCGTATGACCCACCCACTCCCCCACTCACGTCTCCTCCGTGCGTGGAAGCCCGTACCTCTGCATCGATGTTAAATTTGTTTTGATTGTATACGTTTGGGTGTATGGGCAAATTCGAGACTTAATATTGCAGAGTAGCCATATCTTAAACGACGTACTTGTCTTTTAACAGATCCAATCATTCGTCGTGGGGTTGAAGGTTAGTATTCACTGCCCTCTGAATTAATACGGAATCAGCCAACAGTGGACCAAGGTCTCATGGGGTGGGGAATGTCATTAATAGCTCTGTGTTCGTTGTTTTGGCTCCAAATATGATTTTTAAACTTCTAAATTTCCTAGCGTTTTAGCCCGTGTATTTTCATTTTCAGCTAAACAGTTCCCAGGAATAGATACTTTTAAATCTAGCTGTCACCCCCCCCCCCCACACACACACACACACACACTTCCCCACCCACCCATCCCCCTGCACGCTGATGTTGACAAACAGTCAGTAGTTCCGGTAAACAAGACCACGTGGTCATGCAAGACGTGGTCAGGGTCTATATTGCAGATATATATATATATATATATATATATATATATATATATATATATAGAGAGAGAGAGAGAGAGAGAGAGAGAGAGAGAGAGAGAGAGAGAGACACACACACACACACAACAAGTGGGAGAATCAGACGATGTATATTCCTGCCGAATAACAGTAAACAACCAATGAGTCCATCTGTGATAACCGAGTATTAATCCATCATTGAGCTGGTTCTCAACGCACTGTCAAAAACAAAGACCAATATCTACATTAAAAACACAGTATGTATCGGCATGTGTTCGCAATATACAATTCAGTCTTGATTGACACTATTATAATACTCGTGATGACATCATAGTTAGTACCGACAAGATATGCGAAACTTTTTCCCTGTTATGATTCATTCATTCATTCATTCATTCATTAATACTTATTTTCGTGCTTATATTCAGTTAAGGTTCAAGCACGCTATCCTGGGCACATACCTCAGCTATTTGTGCTGTTGTCCAGGACAATGGGTTAGTTGTTAGTGGTTAGTGAGAGAGAAGTTGGTGTAGTGACCTTACACCTACCCATCGAGTCGTTAAAACACGTTCTGGGTACACCGGGCTGCGAACCCAGTACCTACCAGCCTTATTCTCGATGACTTAACCTCGACACCACAGAGGTCGGTCCCGGTATGAATGGCCGCTGGGGTAATAAATGTACGATTCAGTATTGTTTGACACTGTTATAATAATCTGTCGTCAGGTAATACGTGTGTTGGTTCATTGACGTGGAGGTACACGTGGTCTTCATCAACACTCGACGTCGTGTTAACATACTGTACAGTTTTGTGTTGTAGATGTTCGTAAGTATTGCCAACCTTGTCATCAGTATTATACGAGTTAACATTGTTATTTGTGTTGGCATCAGCGTTATTAGGGTTAACATCACTAATTTCATAATGTCCATCGTCATCTGTAGTTCGATTCTGTTTTGTTGCGTTTTTCCTGCAAAACAAAAATCAAATTATACCATAATCATTACCATTATTATTACCATTATCAACCTCATCATTATCATCATGATGATCATCATCAATATCAACATCACGACCACCACCACCATCACAAGTTTCATTATGGAAGAGGGACGTAGCTCAGTGGTACAGCGCTCGCCTTATGTGCGGTCGTTTTGGGATCGATCCTCGTCGGTGAACCCATTGGGCTATTTGTCCTTCTAGCCAATGCACCATGACTGGTATATCAAAACCCGTGGTATGTGGTATCCTGTCTGTGGGATGGCGCATATAAAAGTTCCCTTTCTACTAATGGGGAAAACAGTAGCGGGTTTCCTCTCTAAGACTATTTGCCGAAATTACCAAATGTTTGACATCCAATAGTTGATGATATCCAATAGTCGATGATTAATAAATCAATGTACTCTGGTGGTGTCGTTAAACAAAATAAACGTTTAACTTTTCCATCATCATCATTAAAGCTGACCTCAATATAAGGCAGCGGCGAAATATTTATCCTCCGATTTTGGCTGCTGAAGAGCGATTTTTAGATTACCAGTCGTACACGAACACAAGGTAACAGATCGATCTCCTGGAACTAGCAAACAATTCCAAAAATTTAATGTTAAAATCAAAATTTAGACTCCCATTGTTAATTTTGATTTTAAAGTAATCAACATACTTAGAAAAAAACAACAATAAATGTTTAATAATCAATTCCCTCTTTTAAGCAAGAAGATAAAAATAAATTCTCCTGATATTTTGTTCAGGCGATCAATCAAACAGTAACATCCCTTGTGGCATTTTACATAGTTTTGTTTACCTTTTAAGATATACGATGATAACGGCAATGACTGCTACAGCAATGAGCACGACAGCGCCGACACCGCCCGCTACAGATGCAACTAAATACGAAACATACATGAGAATATTTCTGAAGTGAAAATTTGCTTGTGAATGTAATCATATCAGTAACTATACTCCGTTTTAGGTGGGTGCTTTTATCAACAATTCCAGCTTGGCTTGACGTAAAAAGGAAAAGGAGGAACTGTGTTGTGTATCCATTTTAAATTAATGAAGATAAAAAGAACGTGAAATTTACATGGCCATCATCTATGTTGTTTTATGTTCAAGAAACAATATTACCGTGAAACGTTTAGATCAATCTGATTTTTGTTCTAGAGATATAGGTTTATCCCGACTTTGACCACCTCACGACCCTACCTCTGTTACAACTAACCTTCTAGACGTCATAGAGATGCTATTTTGGTGTCATTTGTATGCTTCTATATTTATCTATCTTTGTGTAGCGTTCCTGGTTTTCAGTCTGTCTATCTTTTCATATTTTCCTTGGTTATTATATTCAGTTAAGATTCTGATTATATCTCTTACTAATTACATTAACAGCATGATCTAACTCTACTCACTTATGAATATCAGGAACGTTATTTTCTCATTGCTACGAGGGATAATACAATAAGTGTCGTGCAACCGTTTTAAATGTTGTCGGCAGAAGTCCGTGCAAGAGTGTGGCCTGACTGAATCAACCAATCAGGTTGGTCAAGTTAGATTATTTTTCGACGCACGTTATTTATCCCTACTTGCGCTCGGGTTGTTTTTCTGTGAGGTTAGTTTTTGTTTGCTGTGTTGTTTTTCGTTTTATATATATGTAAACATGTTTGCTTCCATTCCTAGCTGTCTGCCCATTTATATATACATTTAACCAATGTATATCTTATAAGTTTCGGTTATTAAAATTATAAATTAACAACGTAAAGCGAGTCAGGCAATGACCCGTGTTACGTGTAAGCTGTAATCGTTCCATATATATAATTCACTGTTTTTACCGTGCACGAACTGTCCGCTTAATCGTTTTGGCTGAGTTAGAGAATGGACGACCCGTCTGAATAAATTAAACCTGATTAAATTAGGATCTCGTTGATTTTAATAAGCGGTCTTCGTCATTGTCGATGGTTTGTAACCCCATTCCGAATAAGTGAGTCCTAATTATATGGATTAACGACTACTTTAATAGGGTGTTTTGGTTAAAAATAGCTTTGAAGGGGGCTGTCCAATATATATGATTTAACGGAGTTCGTGTACACCGGCATGAATGGGTAATCGTGTAAGGTGTAGAGCCTAATTATTTGGTGTGTGCTGTCCTGCAGATGTAAATTTAATTCCGCGAATATTCTCTTTGTCGGGATTATCCACGACACATTCATACACGTCCCTAAATATAAATATTTATTTGTATGGATAGGTGGGTGTAAATTTATTTAGTGGTAGTCAGTTCATATATGGATCTTGGAGGACTACCATACATATTTGTTATTTGTTTGTACTCCCTCGAATAAATGTGTAATCTGTTTGTTAGTTTGGGTTTTCTGTGCTAGCCAAGTCGGTCTGGTTTATAGTAATTTCAGCCTTCTAGAGAATTATTAATAGACTCTTAATACCAGCAAATGTCTACAACCGAAAGGGGTAGCCGAACCCGTGGTCCCCAGATTGGGACCCGAAAAGTAAATTTCATTACATGATGAAATACGCCTTCAAAATATTCTTTAAATTTTCTGTTTCTCCATCGACCTAACCTTGCTACAATCAAGTAGCCTGCGATTGGGCAAGAGCTCCACCCGTTCCCCCCATCATTTATAATAGTTTAGGGTTAGGGTTAGGGATAGTTGGGGTTAGGGTTAGGGCCCCATGCCCCACTTTTCTATATATACCCCATCAAAAAATCCCTCTTTAGATCGATAACTAATGGGGGGAACGGGCGGTACACTTTCCCTTAACTCATTCTGAAGTCGGTCTAATATGTTTTAAAACATCAAAGATAGTTTAGTTGGGTAAACTAACCAAGAAAATATAAACTGAAACTCCATGAGTATACGACATTCTTCACTACATAACACAACACATAAAAACAGAACATTTTAATTATTTCCGAAACGGTTATCGTTTTGTTTTTATGTGAAGTCAAAATTATTGACATAAAACATTTAAGCTGAATGCTGGTACAGTCATTAATGGCCGAACAATTTCATCGTTTACAATCTCCAAAAGAAAATCATGCTCTTTGCTTTGTTATGGTCAAATACATTTATTTTATTTTTGTTGTTGATGTTGATTTTTTTTTCCAAAATGGGTTGTTTTAGTTTTTTTGTTTGCTTGTTTGCTTTTTGTTGTATTTGTTTCGTTTTGCTATGTTTATTATCTGTTTTCTTTCTTTGCTTATGGTTTATTTGGTTTGTCTCAAGTATATTTAAAAACACTACCCGGGAAATCTTCATGACCAGATTGTGAATTTGTCTGCGTCGTGGGAATTGTTTTAACCGTTATCGTTGATTCTGTTGGTTGTCGGCATCGGGACTGTGGTTTTGTCTCCTGACGAATAACACTGAAGACTTAAACTGCCTATAGATAAAAACACAATTGAAAACACATCTGTTCATTATTTTAAAATGTAAACTGGTTTGGAAACGTCAAATCCATTGTTAAGAATGTTGAATATCGCAGATACAAATACATTATCATTATCAAAAAAAATGTCACGCTCATATGTGCGTGTGCGTGTGTGTGTGTTTTAACCCTTGAAACTAATCAATAAATTATTTATTAAATATGTGGTTCGTAGGATGTGCTGAATTAAACAAAACATGCATCTGCTTTCATTGGTAAAAACAAAAGAGGAAGCTAAAAACGTAATTTCCAAAATGTCGAAATCATGAAATGCTTATTGAACCTGTTAGGTTACTCAACTTTCAGCATTTATAAAGTGGTAGACTGGGGGGTTTTCTGGCTTTGTGTTGACGACTACGTAATTGCCCAACAATTGATTTTACAATTTAAGCACAGCCAAATTGGACCGCGCCTTGGACTTTGACAATGAAATGCTTCAGGACAAATGTTCATTTTTGTGGAAAAATAAATATAAACTGTACATGTCATTGGCAGATGTAGCTTTGCAGCTATATCAGAAATGTTATTTCATACTCGACCCTCTGATTCTAAATTACTATAATGTGGTAGACATTTCAAAGCTGCTAATTAAACTGTATTCTAGTTCATAAAGCTAGCAGAAAGGTGCTACAAATCCGCTCTAGAAAATATTTCTGGCAATCGAGTACCCTTTCTCATCAATATTTCATACATGTTGTCAGTAATTTGCACCACTGTTCTTTGTTGCCGGTTTAGCTGTACAGTTAATTGTGATCCACGCATTATTTGTGGAATTAAAACCTGACTAATTCCAATCTGAAGTGGGTTTTTTGCCTGAAGTGTGTTGAACTAGTTTGCAAAGTAATTGAGTACCCCTTCGCAGCAATAGTTTTCACTAACGTTTTTGCATTCCCACCAGTTCTGCAATTATATATCAGTGGCCGTTGTTGCTGGATTGGCTGTATAGTTAATTGTGATCCACACATTTTCTCCTGAATTGAAACCAAACTAATTCCAATCAAAAGGTATGTTGTTGGCTGAAGTGAACAGTTACAGGTGATGTTTGTGTTGCCAGGTACGAATCCGTCAAGAAACACTCCTTGTACACCGCTGATTAATTCATCTGTACATATGTGTACCACTAAAATAATAATACTAATAATAATACTTAGTTTTACATGTACCCTATACGTTTTGTACTGGTTGACATAGTGGTACTAGTTGAAATATAATTACATATATTTATCGCCTAGATTTATTCATTTATTGCTGAAATTTATTCATTTATTATTATCATTCTTTTGTTTTTGAATTGAAAGCAAAATGTATCACCAAATGTTGTATTGGTCTTACTGATTGTGCTATTTAATATTAGGTACATTTCTCTCTTTGACCCAGCGGTATAAATTGTCCTTTCCTAAATAAATATAGTGGGAAAAAATCAGGTATATTTGCTTATAATTTTTGTTAAAATTATAATGGCTACGTTTTGGAAAGTACCAACATATTAACGAGCAAATACTTCTAAATAGTATACACATGCAAATTCATACATATTCAAAGTGATATATAAATACTGGCAAATAATAATAATAATAAAAATATGACATAATTTTATAGCACAGATATGGATATTTTGTTGATTGTCCATAATCTACAGAACACACCTTCCTTTTCTTTCAAAGCAACGCATTTTGATGTATTTTTCAATATTCAACACAGAACATTTAATTCTCTTTGTTGCCTCAATAGCATCAGCCGTTGGGCTATACGGTGCACTATTCATAACTTGGTGAATTAAATCCCAAGATTTTTGTTTATAAAATTGGATTAACGTACCTGGAAAGTTAGCATGCTGTATTAATTCTATTGGGCAGGCATTATTAGCTGAAATGACAAAGATAATCAAATATAATATAATAACAATAAATAATGTGTGGTTATCTTAACATGTAGTAGAAATTGGCCGCATTATTGCTTAAATACTTGGGCATGTACACCTTGGGCATGTTCGTTCAGTAAGATGAAAACAGTAAAAGTAAAAGTAAAAAATATAAAATTGAGAGAGAGAGATGGAGAGATAGAGATATAGATATAGATATAGATAGAGAGATAGAGACATCGACAGACAGACGGACAGACAGGCAGAGAAAGACAGACAGGCAGAGAAAGACAGACAGAGAAAGACGCCGACAGAGACAGACACCGACAGACAGAGACAGACAAAAAGACGGACAGAGAGGGGGGGGGAGGGGGAGGGAGGAAAGATCTATACCAATGTCTTTTATATTCAAATTGTTGGACACTGGTTGGGACGGGAAAACCAAATAAAGAAAATACAAAGTAATATAAAGATTATCAAATAATCATCGAGAAATATGGATCATCTCAGTGTAATGAAGGTAATTTAGTGCATCCACTTTTCACAGCTTTGGACAGTGGTCAACATAACTTGTCCAGCAAAAGAGATCAGTATGTTCCGATTAACAACGGACATTTACGGAACGTACCGAACATATCGGTGCAGGTACAAACTTGTCCGGTATCTAGAGTAACGAAAGTAAAGTCAGATAGAAATAAAGTTCGCAAATATTTGTCTTCTGCACCACTATTATACATATTGTAAACTTATTTCTTAGCAATAGGACAGGCAATATGAACTAAAGCTGAACCGAGTATTTCTCACTGAAGTAAACTTTAAACGGCACTTATAACCTAGCTCCTAGTACGCCTATTCTTATATAATCCAACGTTGATAAAATGAAAATGAAATTTAATATGTATCTTTTGTCAACCTTTCATTTTATTCTGTTAACTAGGGCACAGCTCAGCTCAAGTAACTTCGCGTTGCAAGCGAACAAGTTTGAGGTTAGTGAATACTGGCGGAGATCCTGTATCACATACTGATATGAATGGCATTAGGTGTGTGTGTGGGGGGGGGGGGGGAGGGTACAGCAGGCCGACTTGACATCTACTTACGTTTTGGCAACAGACTGCGCCCTAACACAATTGTCTGTGCACCTATTTAGTTCCAATATCCCAGACAACACCTTCGCGTACAACTGGGACCCCGCCATAGTCTGTGAAACTCCTGGACGCTCTTGTCATATGTTTAGGTTTAATTCATTGGTGACGCCTGCCTTAACATGGTATCTACTTAATTAACGACAGGCAATTCAGACCAATTACTGTGATTGCAGCTATGATACCTTTGTCTGTCTTGGACACATCCGCTGGGATATTTAGAGAATGTGCCTAAGACAGACGTGCTTGAACGTTCGGTGGATGTAAGCACGCTTCAAATGATTGATTGATTAATTATCATATTTTGCGAGCAATCAAAAATAAAATGTATTTTCGTTGTTGTCTATAGTGCTGCAGGAAGTCTTAACGGGTATACCATGACAGCTATATATAATTGTGTGCATACGTGTGTCTTACAGATACGCGCCCTCTATCCATGAGCGTCAAAGTCGGAGAGAACACGTTCTGACACAATACAAAATCTACTGTAAGGTCCGAGTGATATTACTATAACCACGAGTTTCACAATCATATCTCATTGTTGCATGTTAGAGATGGAAATAACAACCTACAATCCACATTGTGACTTAATTTTACTAGTTATTTTTTCTTTGAGGTTTTGTTTTATTTTGTTTGCTTTTTGGATTTTAAAAATATTTGTTTCGTTTTATTTTGTTTATTATTACACGACTGTAATGTTTTTTAGGTTTTATCGTTTCCATAGCTCGAACGGTTGTTTGTTTTCTCTCATTTATTTTCATTTGTTGCGAGAGTATTAAAAACCAGTACTTGGGAATGGTTCTTTACCTGATGGCGTATCTGTCTTCGTCACGGGGATTGTCTTGGTCGTTAACTGTGTCGTCATTGGGACTGTGGTTTTGTCTCCTGGCGAATAACACTGAAGACTCAAACTATCTATGGAGAGAACAGAATGAGAAGTAAATCTACTCATTAGGCCCATGTTAAAATTGGAATTGGTTTGTAAACGTCAAATCTATTGTTATTAAAGTTGAATGTTGCAGCTACAAATAAATTATTATTAACAAAGGTAACACGAAGGCAACGTGGCCAAACAAAACGTTACATTCGTCTGCGTCTGTGTATATAATCGGAAATGTATTTTGGAAGCTTATTACAATAAACTATATGTTTAACCTTTAAAACTAATCAATTAATACTGATGATCTTATTCTCCCCTATGCTAATGTCCTTATGCAAAGGTATTTTTTTTACTGAATATATAAATATGTTTGTCACTAAATCACTATCTACAATAGCAAGATACGAAAACTAGACACATTTCTAAATGTTAGGTCACTAACCAAAACTATAGCTCACGTGACATAAGCTTGACTCGACTCTTCAGATTAGATTTGAAATAACATTCTTGAAATCGTTCGTTTCAGTACAGCATTATATATACAAATATCGGTTACCCAAGGTACAGCTTTCTATCTTTATACAGCGAGATCGATCAAGCCAGTGCTCCACAACTGGCGCAACAAAGGC
The DNA here is from genome assembly GCF_016097555.1 of Gigantopelta aegis. Taxonomy (NCBI): domain Eukaryota; kingdom Metazoa; phylum Mollusca; class Gastropoda; order Neomphalida; family Peltospiridae; genus Gigantopelta; species Gigantopelta aegis. The sequence goes on along the minus strand of NC_054713.1, from coordinate 22,569,436 downwards.
TGTGGTATGTATTATCTTGTCTATGATGGTGAAAATAAAATATCCCTTGCTTCTAATCGAAAATAGTAGCCCATGAAGCGGCAACAGCAGATTTCCTCTCAGTGTGTGTGAGGTCTTTAACCATGTGTTCGACGCCATAAAACCGTAAATAAAATGTGCTGAGTGAGTGCGTCATTAAATAAAACATTTCCTTCCTTGTACAGCGAGAGTAGCATTAATATTGTATGATTCTGGCTGGGTTTTCTTAGATTGTTTGTTGACGATTACGTAACTACCTAATACACGTTTAACTAGATTGTTCGATTATGTACATATATCCATATAATATTTAAGCAGGGCAAAACTGAGCCGAGCAAAGGATTTTGCCAGTGAATTGCTTTAGGGCAGTATTTTTCAGTTTTGTGGAGAAATAAATATAATAGGAGTGTATACGTCTTTGGTAGAGGTAGCCATGTATCGGTACCAGGTATGGTATTTCATATTCTAACCTATGATTCGAAATTACTATAATGATTTAAACATTTTAAAACTTCTGGTTCATTCAACAAACTGAAAAGGTACCAGAAAGCGAGCTTTATCATACTGATTGTCTTGTGTCTCGTGTCAGAAAGAAACATCTAAGAAAGGACTCGTCCCAGAAGAGATGTTGTCATTAAACTAATATTCTTATATCAAATGTTTGTACCTGAGCCAGCTGTAATGTAGAAGTTGATGCAGTAAGTGATATTCACGCTGTGTGTCGAACTATTTGCAAAGTAATTGAGTACACTTGCTCATCAATATTTCTCATAAACGTTGTTACATCCCCACCAGTTCTGCAATTAAATGTCAGTGGCCGTTGTTGTTGAATTGGCTGTATAGTTAATTGTGATCCACACATTTGTTCTGGAATTGAAGCCTGACTAATTCCAATCTGAAGTGCTGTTGTAGCCTCAAGTGAACAGTTACAGGCGATGCCTGTGTTGCCAGGTACGAATCCGTCAAGAAACACTCCTTGTACACCGCTGGTTGATTCATCTGAACACATGTGTACCACTAAAATAATAACAACTACCACAACTACTACTACCACTACTACTACTACAACGAGAAATAACAGCTGTAATAGTAACAGTAATAGAAATATTAGTTTCATTAATAGTAGTAGTGGTAGTCGTAGTAGTAGTAGTAGTAGTTGTAGCAGCAGCAGCGGAGGGTGTCGTAATGATGGTGGCAATCGTGGTGGTGGGTATGGTGTTTGTAGTAGTAGTAGTAGGTGGTGGTGGTGTGGTTGTTTTTGGCAGTGATAGAAATAAGCAGCATTTTTCACTAGTTCACTGGACAACTAATCTACTTGTCCACAAATAGTTTCACTTGTCCAAATAAGTGGTTTGTTTTATTCAGGTACAAGGACAATGTTTTTGACTGCTCAAAATGAAAATGCATTGGAGATTTTTACTTGTCCACTGGACAACCACTGAGGTACAATTTGCTTGTCCAAGCAATCAGCGGTTCATATCTCAGCTAAACTGAAACTCCACTCATTTAAAGTTGTGTCATTAATTCATACAGGCCATTAAGGGGTTAAACACGCATAAACTATCTCTTTCTGTTTGCCAGTTTATAGGACCATACATTCGTACCGAAGATCACCAGACCAAAGTATTAAGTTTGTGGGATTTTTTTTTACAGCCATTTGCCCACACTAATGAACATTCTTACATATGTTAGTGGTGCTGCATGATAACATCCGTCTTTTTGTAGGTTAGACATTACAAAATAACATCGACAAACAATCTCTCGTACTGACTCTTTCTGTGAGAACAATGAGAGCTGAGGATGTTCAGGAATGGCTCAATGACTGTTTAGATCTGGTTAAGGCAGAAGCCAGATACCATAATACTTAACGTTGTTACGAAGCATAATTAAAACACGCGGACCTATGGCTTGGGACATGCATCACTGATTCCAAGTTCAAGTTGTGTATTGCTTTAAGTTATACAACTTACAAGCGTTACAATAAAACACAAATTATAATGAATACATATTTACAATGTTTAACAATGGTGGGGAGCGTTTTAGCACTATCTAAAATAAATTCATGCATGAAAAGTAAATACATGTCTAAGATAAACGAAATAAAACATACACACATGCATGATAAATAATGACGTAGATAGCAATAAAGAAGATATTAAATATAAACGCATCACGTGCGTAAGGAAGGAAATGTTTTATTTAACGACGCACTCAACACATTTTATTTACGGTTATATGGCGTCGTACATATGGTTAAGGACCATACAAATGTTGAGAAAGGAAACCTGCTGTCGCCACTTCATGGGCTACGCTTTTCGATTAACATCAAGGGATCTTTTACATGCACCATCCCACAGACAGATGGAGTTAGCAGCGTTAAAATGGACGCTTATAGCAAGGGCTGCGGGACAGTGGGCCGCAGACGTCATGACGCACAACTCACTTTTCCCTGTTACTCTGTTCAGAAGACTTGAAATGGCGTATTTTAACACCTAACATTCAAAATGTTCTCGGGGAAGCATGCCCGTCCCTCTCCACCCCCGAAGGTTCGGGCCCACAAATACATGTATTTTCATTCAGTCATTCGCCCCATCCCCATCTGAAACTGCGGTATCAAATCCTTTTCATCCAAATTGCAGAAACATTTGTACAGCACACAGACGTGTATTTTTCAATATTCTGCAACACTGAACATTTCGCCTCAACAGCGTCAATCGCTTATCAATCGCTTATCAATCACTTATCATAATGTGTTGTGTAAAATCTTACGTGTTCTCTTTGATAAATTGTATAACGTACCTGGGAAATTAGTGTGTTGAGTTGATTCAGTTGGGCAGGCCTTGTTAGCTGAAACAACACAAACATAATATAATATAATGTGTTTGGTTATTTTAAACGTAGAAATTGGCCGGCTTATTGCTCTATCATTTACTGTACATGTACACGTTTTAAATTACGTTTATAAGATAAACGTGTACACTCTAAAAGTATGGATTTAAAAAATAAAGTGTAGTTGTTTTTGATAATATTACATCATGGGTGATGTGATATGTATCGATGGAGTCGGAACAAAACCAGAACAGTTTATTCATCCGACCATCAGTCGCCTTTTAGAGACCGAATAATTGGGGATGGGGAATTATGAGAATTCGTGAAAGAGACAGAGACAGAAACGGAGAGACAGACATGTACAGGATCTGAGATATAAAAAAAGAAAGGGGAAATTGCTACAGCACGGCTTTTGATGTATCAGTCGTAGCAGGCACGTAGGAAAATGCATCAAATAATAATAATAATGCACCATCCCATCATATACCAGTCGTGGTGCACAGGCTGGAACGAAAAATAACCCAATGGGCCCACCGACGAGGATCGATCCCAAACTGACCATGAATCAAGCGAGCGCTTTACCACTGGGCTACGTCCCGCCTCCTTAAACTGATAGCGTCGTCATTATTATTATTATTATTATTATTATTACATTATTATTATTATTATCATCATTATTATTATCATTATCATTATCATTATTATTATCATCATTATTATTGATATCATTATCATTATTATTATTATTATTATTATCATCATTATTATTATCATTATCATCATCATTATTATTATTATTATTATTATCATCATTATTATTATTATAAATCAAATTTAAACATATTTTTGATATCCGAGTTTTGAAGTTAATGTTGTGCGCCTTCTTTTCACAACTATGAAGAGGTTTACCATATCACGTTAAAAATTAACAATTGTTAGTAAAAAGGAAGGATGAACATTCGTGGATTTTGGGTGTGTGTATGTGTATGCAGGTATACCGGCCTCGGTGGCGTCGTGTTTAGGTACTGGGTTCGGATCCCAGTTGAGGCATGGGATTTTTAATCCAAATACCGACTCCAAACCCCGAGTGAGTGCTCCGCAAGGCTCAATGGGTAGGTGTAAACCACTTGCACCGGCCAGTGATCCATAACTGGTTCAACAAAGGCCATGGCTTGTGCTATCCTGCCTGTGGGAAGCGCAAATAAAAGATCCCTTGCTGCTAATCGGAAAGAGTAACCCATGTAGTGGCGACAGCGGGTTTCTTCTCAAAATCTGTGTGGTCCTTAACCATATGTCTGACGCCATATAACCGTAAATAAAATGTGTTGAGTGCGTCGTTAAATAAAACATTTCTTTCTTTCTTTCGTGTATGCAGGTATGTGTATGTGTATATATGTGCTTGTGTTCGTACGTGCCTGTGTGTATGTGTGTTTTAAATACTAGTACCACGCTGATCCATCACCCTCTATTAAACAGGTTAGCCAGGGCATTAGCTTCTTATCTGCCGTGACATATGCATAATCTGAAAAATATTTCTTAACAATACTGAATAGGACAGGCACTGAATTGAGTATCCTCGCCCAGCTAAACATTTGACGGATAATTACACACCCCAGTGCACCTTTTCTTATATAAGCAAGTGTTGAAAATAAATTCAATAGGTATCTATTACTGTATTCTGTTAACTAGTGCACGATCTCGTGTGTATGTATGTATATATATATATATACACACACATACATATATACTCTTCAAAAGAAGAAACGCAAAACCACATTGTCGTAACATTTGGAGAATTGATTTAATTATTGAATGGTGAGTCCGATAATTACCAAATGTTGCAGGATTGTTCACAATTCACTCTAGTCCATTGTTTGAGTAAGTGATAGGACACACCACCAAGGTCAAGGTCATCTGGAGTCAATACCGGGTGTGGCCTCCGCGTGTGTTGACAACTGCCTGGCACCGCCTGCCCATTGAAGCAACCAGAGTACGGATGACGTCCCGGGGGATGGTGGCCCACTCGGCCTGCAAGGCTGCTGCCAGCTCGGGCAGGGTCTGGGGCTGTGGTTGTCGCTGTCGGAGGCGTCGGTCCAACTCGTCCCATAGATGCTCAATTGGGTTTCAAATCCGGTGATGTCGATGGCCAAGGAAGGACATTAATGTTGTTGTTCTGTAGGAAAGCCGTTGTGAGACGTGCTGTGTGAGGCCTGGCGTTGTCATGTTGGAACACTGCGTTGGCGTTGGCCATAACTGGAACGATGTGTGGCCGGAGGATCTGGTCAATGTAGCCCTGTGCATTCAGGTTGCCCTGCACGTGGACCAGGTCAGTTCTGCCAGTGTGTGAGATGGCTGCCCACACCATGACACTACCCCCGCCGAATCTGTCCACTTCCTGCACGCAGTTTGCCGCATAACGTTCACCACGACGCCTATACACGCGACATCTTCCATCATGACGTCGGAGCAGAAATCGGGACTCGTCACTGAACCACACCTGTCTCCATCGCAGTTGAGGCCATTGTCGATGAATCTGGCACCACTGCAGTCGGAGTCGACGGTGTTGTGGTGTTAAGATGACACCTCGAACTGGACGTCTGGCACGAATTCCTACCTAACGTAGGCGATTCCGTACGGTCTGGTCGGATATCCTGGCAAACCTGGTATTGCTGCGGCTGTGGAGGTGGCAGTAGTCAATCGTTCCCGAAGGTGGCGTACCCGGATGTAGCGGTCCTGCCCGGGGGTAGTGACCCGTGGTCGACCGGATCTAGGGAGGTCACGTGTTGATCCATGTGCTGGGTAACGGTCCCACAGTCTGGAGATGGTGCTGGGGACACATGGAATGCCCTGGCAACGGCCGTTCTGGATTCCGCCTGCGTCTAGTCGGCCGATGGCATTGTTTCTCTGCGGTTCACTGAGACGTGGCATGTCCTGGATTGTCAACTGTCGGCCAGATACAGAGGCCAGGCAGCGAACACCCTGCACTTTATACTGTCGGTGTTCATGTTGCACGTGCAGACAACGCACGTGCAGTGGTGACATGTTTTGCACGTGGGGCTGCGTTTTTGCGAATATTCACATTTTTTTTTTTTGGAACTTTATTGTACGTAGCTGCGTTTTATCGAATGTAACCGTGGGAAATGGGTTTGGGACATGCAATGACTTATATTCACAAAGCATGAACCGGTAGGAAACATAAAATCGGAGTTATAAACCCATTTGTACCCTTTTGCGTTTCTTTCTTTGAAGAGTATATATATATATATATATATATATATATATATATATATATATATAATATATATATATATATATATATATTATATATATATGTGTGTGTCTGTGTGGGGGGGGGGGGGGTGGTGTGTGTGTGTATGTATGTAGTGCGTGTCTCTCTCTCTCTCTCTCTCTCTCTCTCACGGTTGATAAACATAAAATAAATAAATACCTTGAGAGGAATGTGTTATCAGAATAACCGTGAAGCAAAAT
>NC_054713.1:22559002-22562900 GCF_016097555.1 Gigantopelta aegis | reverse complement strand
CAAACCGCACCACAATTAAACACTGAACTGGTATATCGTTACACTCCTGACATATATCAAGATAAAAATATTTTTGCCAATTTAATTGTTTTGTGGTTAAATTATGATATGAAATGCCTTTAGTCAGACTTTAGTAAGGACACAGAGCCCATGGAAAAAATATACATTACATGTAACAATAAGGTCATTTTTGTAAAAAGAAATGCATACATATAAATAAAACAGTCATTCGTCGGATTAAAAATAATCAATATCAGTGCAGTTATACTTAATTGTATCCTATAGAGATCCACCCAATAGCCGATGTATTTTTCGTGCTGGGGTGTCGTTAAACACGGGTGCAGAAAGTACTCGCCCGATCGCCCGTTAAAAAATGCAACTACCAGTCCGACTTGCGATCTATCTTTTTCTGATAATCAATTTCACCAATACATTGAAATGCCGTTACAGCTGGAAAAAAAAAGTAGAAAAAAAAGAAAAAAAGAAGAGGTACTAGTATTATGTTCAAAGTCGCCGGTGTGTTTTACTAGAGGTGCCGTTATATTCGAAGTCACTTAAATTTTTAAATCTATATGAAATAAATGGAATTTCGTGGTCTTGATCCTATTTCAACAAGTACTGATTTGTCAAAGGTCAATAGTTCCTATCAATAATTTGTTTATGTTGAAAGTATGTTGCCGGTGTGTTTTTAATAGATTCTTCCCTTAAATACTTGCGAGATGTCACTTGAATTTTATAAATCTATATGAAATAAATGTGAATAACGTAGTCTTGGTCATATTTCAACATGTACTGATTTGTCAATCAAGGTTTGGGGTTTGCTTCCGTTCGTTTGCCACGTGATGTTGATGACTTACCAAGTGCCCTTAATGGTTTTGTCATTTTATATATTAAAATATTGCTAAACAAAAGTATTTTTTCTATAGGGAACTCCGAGAACAATCTGGTCAGCATAAGTAAATTGTAGATGGTTCTGGTCCGGCGGGCCAGTGAAATAGTTTCCATTTCTGCACCCCCGTTAAACATCTATTCTATTGTACTCTATTCCTATGCAGGTCGTCCAGTCATGCATTATAACAGCAATATCATTCAGCTTCTTCTGCCAGGCATGAAATATTATAATGTGACGTTACAAACGAAGTCATATCTAAGCCACAGCATATGAAAGTTTATGGAACTTAACCTGGTGGGCGTGTATAGGGCCGGTTATATCAAAATACCACTCGATATCAGTATCTGAATCGGTATTGCGTGACATTTCAATACCGTCCAGCTCTACTATGGTGGTTATTTTATTGATTTCGGTTAAGCGCCAGAACTGGAGAGAACAATCAATTCAGCATAAGTAATATTGTCTGTCATGTTGCCAAAAAAAAAATATCTGACAAATCGAGTGTGGTATTCTACTTTTCAGATTCACTTTACATTCTCCTATATACTCGGTACTTTTCGTAAATGTCCGGTTGCAATAAAAAAACTCTCTCTCTCTCTCTCTCTCTCTCTCTCTCTCTCTCTCTCTCTCTCTCTCTCTCTCTCTCTCTCTCTCTCTCTCTCTTTTTTTTTATTATGTACTAATTAGCTCACTAATTTTTCTTCTAATTGCAATTCATACATACACAGTAAATGTTCGAGTGGACATTAATATAGCCACAAATCATAATATGGTTTATTTTGTTATTTCAGCTAACAAGGCCTGTCCAATAGAATCAACAAAGAATTCTAACTTTCCAGGTATATACAATTTATTAAACCGAACTTCAGGGTGAAATAATCTTCTTTATTTCTTAGAGTGTGATTTTTGCTCCCAACATGTCGAAATCTTTTTTCTTCTTCTTCTTTTTAAATTATATTTATTTTCGTGCTTATATTCAATTAGGTTAAAGCACGAAGTCCTGGGCACAAACTTCAGCCATTTGGACTGTCTATCCAGGACAGTGGGTTAGTTGTTTGTGGTTTAAAGTCATTTAAAGTTATATTATCACTTATCTCATGCAATTAAATGCAATATTTATGTCAGAATATATTCTGACAAATATAACAATTTTGAGAAAGCCAAGTGACTGCTAGTCTTAGGAGTACTCTCCCTTGACACTTATTTGCAAAACATAAACATAAACATAGGTCGACCACGAAGATTTTCAATTAGTTTGCTGTTATGCATGTTGCAGTATACCACTCGCACGGTTGTTATCAGATAGTATTAAAATAATTAGTAGCTTCAAACCAATGGGTTATTTAAAAACTACAGAGGTCAACCTACTTGTAATAATAAAATAACAATTTCCAAAGGCTCGTCACAATTCTGTATTATTTTGTAATAAGGAACTATTTGCCAAACCGGACTATAAATGATGCTGTGGTACCTCAAGAAAGTACATGACTTTACTTCTAAAAAAAGTGGATTATAAGTTACATACATTTGAGATATCAAACATTGCTATTGAATCACCCATGTCCAAAACGTTTCTGTTGATGCACGACGGGGAAAATGCTACGCCATCACTCTGCAAATTTCGATGTTCCTAGTGCGACTTGGGCACCGGCGAGATAGCCGTAAATCTTATGCCGTTGACAGACAACCACGTGAGCGGTGCGTAACTTCAACGTAGCAGGGGCGAGACGTAGCCCAGTGGTAAAGCGCTCGCTTGATGAGCGTTCGGTTTGGGATCGATCCCCGTCAGTAGGCTATTTCTTGCTCCAGCCAGTGCACTACGACTGGTACATCAAAGGCCGTGGTATGTGCTATACTGTCTATGGGATGGTGCATATAAAAGATCCCTTGATGCTAATCGAAAAGAGTAGCCCATGAAATGGCGACAGCGGGTTTCCTCCCTTAATATCTGTATGGTCCTTAACCATATGACCGACGCCATATAACCGTAAATAAAACATTTCCTTCCTTCAACGTAGCAAGGCGTAGCTCGGCTGCATTATAAGCTGGTTGGTGACAGACTATATCCAGGTTATATCGTAAGAGAAGCGCCCATCAGTCTATGGAAAAAGGTAGTGGTATCCTGTTTAATTATCCTATGATTTTAAATTTTCTAAGGGATGAGATGGAAATGACACCAGCAACCCACCCCATCCCAGTTGCACCCCCCTGAATTCGCCTATGGTGCAATAATTGTCCAATGTTGCTTATTGCAAACCTCGATTATTTGTTGTCGTGCATGTGCAGAGCCAGCGTAGTGTGGCCTAGAGCGTAAAAATCGCTCGGAAAGTGTTACAAAGAAACCGATTACTGGTGACATACGCGCCGCTACTGCTACGCGTCGCTGACTTGATGGTCTGTCACCGGCATTACTGACTGCTGGGTAAAGTGGCCATGCATTATATAAAATACACATATTGGGAAATGCTAGTGTTTGACAAATCCACTACCCCTCGTTCCCAGCTAGTGAAAGTTTGGTCTAGGCTAGTGGAAATTACAAACTGTATTACTATAATACATAGGGCATTAACTAGCCAAACAAACACACACACACACACACACACACACACACACACACTGCCAAAAAAAAAAAAAAAAAAAAACCGTTAAGTATTAGGTTGTTTTTTTTGTTATGTCAGGATATTCAAAAGGACGGCATGCTAAATTATCGTCATTCCCATTTAAAAAAAAAGACACAACGTCACCTATTCATACTTCATTTGAATATCGAGTAATAGCTGGCTGGAAGAAAGGTTGCATAGACAGTTTACATTTGAAACACGTTGTATTAAGTTTGAGATTATACGGTAAAGCTGTTATTACCCTCGTGTGTTTCGGTATTGTCAATATCATATATTAGGAATACAGATAATATATTGTGCTTGCCAGGGGCTCGCATAATACAATTTTTATTCCTAATATATGACATCAAGTTCAAGTTCAAAACATTGATTTCATATATGGATC
>NC_054713.1:22529002-22554002 GCF_016097555.1 Gigantopelta aegis | reverse complement strand
ACCACTACTATTACTACTACTACTACTACTACTTACTACTACTACTACCACCACTACTGTTACAACTACTACTACTACTACCACCACTACTATAACCACTACTACTACTACTACCACCACTATTACAACAACAACTACTACTACTACTACCACTACTACTACTACTACTACACTACCTACTACTACTATTACCACTACTACTACTACTACTACCACTACTACTACTACTACTACTACTACTACTACTACTACTACTACTACTACCACTACTACTATCACTACTACTACTACTACTACTACTACTACTATTACCACTACTACTACTACTACTACTACTACTATTACCACTACTACTACTACTACCACCACTACTCAACTACTACTACTACTACTACTACTATAACCACTACTACTACTACTATTACTATTACCACTACTACTACTACTACTACCACTACTATAACTACTACTACTACTACCACTACTACTACTACTACTACTACTACTACTACTACTACCACTACTATAACCACTACTACTACTACCACCACTACTATTACAACTACTACTACTACTACCACCACTACTACACCACTACTATAACCACTACTACTACTACTAATACTACTACTACTACCACCACCACTATTACAACAACTACTACTACTACTACCACTACTACCACCACTACTATAACCACTACTACTACTACTACTACTACCACCACTATTACAACTATTACTACTACTACTACCACCACCACCACTACTATAACCACTACTACTACTATTACTACTACTACTACCACCACCACCACCACCACTACCACTACCACTACTACTATTACTATTACTATTATTATTATTATTATTATTATTATTATTATTATTATTAATTTTAGTGATTCAGATGTGTAATGATAAAGCAATCAGCGGTGTTCAAGGACTATATCTTGACGCGTTCCTACCTGCTGACAAAGTAGCCACCTGCACCTGCACACTTACGACAAGACAGAACCTTGTAATTGGTATTAGCCATGTTACACTTCCAGACAAAAACTGTACTTCAACATTATATATACCATTACAATTGGCAGTAACTTATTACTGTGATACTGAAGCACCTATCTCAGCATTTAATCGGAGTTTTCATAATGAAGGATCATCCATCAAGCTGACAACGATGGCGAGGCATGAGAATACTACGTATTGCATCAATTTTAACATTATTGGTGGTTCAGGTATAGACTTTTGGTTTACTTTACTTTACTTTTTCTTCGATTACAGTAACTGTTGCATAAGTCATAAGTACATTTATGTATGGTACTCAATTGATATCAAGGTATCACCACACATAAACACACACGCGCGCATGCATGCATTTCTACATACATTAATTATGTATACATACACACATACATGCATGCATACATACATACACGCACACACACGCATGCACGCATGCATACGTGCGTACATACATTCATACATACATACGCACACACACGCATACACACGCATGCATGCTTTCATATATACATACGTACGTAAGTACGTACATACATACATGCAGAGTTATACAATAGTTTGCATCACTTCCTAGCTTTAACATGACCGTATGCGACACATAAAGTAGTTTGCAACATAGCCTACATAATAAGGCTGCTATGGAAATAGTATTAAAGATCCCATCATATGCGGTCAAATGGGATAGAAAAAGTATACCTCAGGTTGTTGAAATTTTGCATTTAGACGAGGCTTGCCGAGTCCCAGAGTCGAAATTTCCACCACATCTGCTGGTGTTCTTTTTTCTATCCCACATGATTTAGTCGTTTTCTCTCATCCAAACTATTATTTTAGACAGACAGATAAGTGCGGGGTGAACAGTGATCAGTTTGTTTTGTTTAACGACACCACTAGAGCACATTGATTTATTAATGATCGGCTGTTGGATGTCAAACATATGCTCATTTTGACACAGTCATAGAGAGGAAACCCGCTACATTCTTCCATTAGTAGCAAGAGGTCTTTTATATGCACCATCCCACAGACAGGATAGCACATACCACGGCCTTTGATATACATGTCGCGGTGCACTGCCTGAAACGAGAAATAGCCCAATGGGCCCACCAACGGGGTTCGATCCCAAACCGATTGCGCATCAAGCGAGCGTTTTACCACTGGGCTACGTCCCGCCCCCTGAACAGTGGTTGGAGTCGTTAGTAAGCAAGGATTTTTTATTTTTTATTTGGAGGGCTCGTGATTTCTTATCAGCTGAATCGAGAAATTAGCATTTTAAAGGTCCACGCTTATGGCACATTATTAATACACAGTATATAAAACAAATACATAAACATTACAGTATTAAAAATAAAACACAAAAATGCCAGTTATTAATAAAGTAACTTTTTGCAAAACGATTGGGGAAAAAACCCACTGCTCAGTCGATTTGACCCGCATCAGACCTGTGACGTAGCATCCGGCGTTCTGTTAGTAGGTCAATATGCCGACAGCAGAGAATGATTTTTGAAAAAAACTGCTGATTCTTAACGGACGCTAGTTTGGACATTTTGGTCTTATCACATTTGTACATCTACTCTAATAATACCTCGATTGGTGAGGAAGTGGTATATAAGCACGTTAACCTAGTTACCTACCTACCTGTGAGAAGCAGGACACAAGTTCAGTCCCGACTTTTGAAAGTGGGATATTAACGTTGGACTTAATAAAAATATGTGTTCAGATCAGAACGCATTTAAAACAACAAGCAGAATAAATAACATTATTTTATTGATTAATATCACATAAAATTGTTCGTTGTTTATTAAGCTTTCAAAGAGCCGCGATTATTTCATAACACTTTCTGTGGTGTTCTAATTACTGGGGAACTGCCGTCATTGTTTAAAAGGTGACCACTGGTAGACAGTAACGGTCCTGGACGGAGGAGCCGACTGAGGCCGCCACATGTGCCCAGGCCAGGCGTGCGCTGCAACAGCTTTTTCTGAATGTGCACGTTAAACTCTCTGACCTGACCTGACCAGACAGTAGAGGCATGCCGGTGTAGACAGTAGGGGCATAGGGGCAAGATCGCGCGCCGACGTAGACAGAGCTAATTACAACATGAACCGTTCTTTTGTTCTTGAATTTGCATCCGAAGTCCGGAATAGAAGCCATCCGGTGTCGACAGAGTTTTCTTTCGCTAATAAATTAACGGTGTCATATGTATCGACCTTAAATAATTGTCGTAATCCCCAAGGATGAAGTGGCCACTGCAGATCCTATCTCATCGTGATAGTCCTTCCATTACGCACGGGTTCTGTTTAAGAACCACTTCCATGCAGACCCTGTGATTGTCGGTTTGTTTAAAGTTCGGAAAAACTGCTGCTTTGATACATCCAAACTCTAAACAATGTTTCATCATATTTTACATTTGAAAACTATCTCCAAAAGAATATTCCATCCATACAATTCAATTCAAAAGAATAAAAGTTTCGCGTTTTAAAAATACACGTGTTCCACCTTCCCAGTAAAATGTCTGAAAGTGGGGTCACGTGACTTAGTTCTTGGAGTCGACAGGCATTTTGGCAAGCGATGGGGAAAACGTTACATTTTATTGCGAATATATTAAAAACGGGTACATTTGTTTTATTGATACTCCATATATATTGTAAAAGGTATAGTAGATAGCAAAGAATAGTGAATTACGTGTTTGATAAACGTGGACCTTTAAAACAATACTTTTGTTTACCTTTTTAAAGATTATTTGGCGTAGTATTATAACCCAAGCATTTTTCTTGGCATCTAAATAGAATAGTGTTCAGTATTGGATCTGAAAATGGTATTCGAATATTCGATAAGAATGACGAGCGAATATTCGAATACTAGGTAAACAACAAATGACTTGTCAAACTAACGAGCTTTTTATAGTTTGAATTGTGTGATATTTTAATTATAATATAACCCCCGAAATTAAGTTACTACAGAAAACAAATAAAAATCGTCAAGCTAACCTTGATATATATATATATATATATATATATATATATTGTGACTTCTTGTCTAGTATTACTGAATTATAAATATCAAATTATGAAAAACACTAAAACAGGTTGACCGAAAACAACTATGCGCCGGGAACTGATATATGAAACCATCAGATCAGTTTACATGGTTGTTGTTGGTTGGTTTTGTGGTGGTGGGGTTTTTGCTGTGGGGTTTTGCGGTGGGTGTTTGTGTGGTTTTGGGGGGGGGGGGGGTTGTGTTTGTTTGTTTGTTGTTTTTTTTTTCTGCCAGAAAAATGTAGCATCTTGTCAGAGATCAGCTCTTGTTCGTTGTTTGTTTGAACTGTCGACTGGACGGATTCGGATGGATTTATTTAAAAAACAGTCAGACAATTGCAATATAATAGAATAACAATACATAATACATAGTGAAAACATACATGACAAGACACACCCATCACGCACAACTCTAAACGATACGTTCGAGACACTCTAATCAAAATACTAAAAAGTGCGAATGGAAACATCAATTCAAGGATCTCTCTTTATATTTTTAATAAAAAAAACAAAGCAATATATTAGTTACACAAAGACAATTGTAAACAAAATTATATATCTATATATATATATATATATATATGTATGTAGTGAGAGTGAGAGTGAGAGTGTGAGAGAGAGAGAGACAGAGACAGAGAGAGGGGGTGTGTGTGTGTGTGTGTGTGTGTGTTTCTGTGCGTGTGTGCGTGCGTACATGCATGTTTGTGCTTATATTAGAACACGATCTCTAACTGTATTATCACAACACCTTTCGCTTTTTGTTAAATTCTATAGAAAACATGTAACGCCATGATATATTTGTTCCGTTGCCATTTTTGAAGAAAATAGTCTTGACTATGAGCGTTTTAAAAGATATATGACTAAAAATTACTTTTATTTAATTGTTTAATTGTTTAATTAATAATTATTTAATAATACTACTGTGAAAACATACCTGACAAAGCGATCCAACCCAAAACCAAATCCTAAATCGAACTTGGTTAAATTTTAACTTACATTCAACGAGAACACATTGTGTCACCTTTATTTGACTCAATCAGTTTTAGGTATTTTACCGTTATTGCACTTCATATCCATTTCTTTTTATAGGCTTCGTGTGCCTTTTATTAACTCGGTTATGCTGAACCATGTGGATAATAAAGACACAGCTTTCATAATAAAGACATATCTCGTTCATGGGATAGTTCTTTCCTATATACCTACGAATGAGAGAACATGGTGTTCTTTTCAAAATAATCTTGCCACAGAATAGACTCAGAACAACTATCCTGAAATATGTTCTTATTATCTCTATATGTCTAGGTAATTTAAGTATTCAGTGTTATTCGCCGGATGGCAGTTCAACCAGCAGCCCAAAGCCACACGAATCTTGCCCAACCACGAAGTTCTTATTATCTCTGTCTCAGCTCGACTCAACCAGCAGGGTACACGTCCAGCCACGAAATACACACGCCAGTGGTCAATGCCTGTCTACATGCTGTCTACAAAGCCAACGATAATAAACGACACCCGTCCGTCCTCCAATATGTCTGCATCGTCATCAAATCCAGAAACCTTTCCTGGTAATTATTTTAATAATTTGGAATGACCGTTTAATATGTTACAAAATATTGTTGTGTTATACTATATTTATCTGCGTTGAAATGGACTAAACTTATATACTCTAAAGTGTTCAAGATATTGTTTATATTGCAACACATTTTTGTTTGTAAGTTGTGTATCTTTGTTAATAATTTCTCTTTACTCTAAATGCATCGACATTATTGCTGTAAGAAAAGCAACACATTGCTGTGTTTTAATACATTCGAGTCAAATATCAAAATTATTTGTTACGATTTAATTTTGTTGGAGTGTCCTTAACCAGTCAGTTCCAATTCCAGATGGCTCAATACATCTACATTCGTTACCTGTTGTGGGTGTGTGGGTGACCTAATTAGAAAAACGTTATTGATTCACGCTATATTTTAATTTACTTAATGTGTTATGTAAAAGAAGGATAAAGGACAGTATTTTAAGTTTAGTAATATTCTACAAGAAAGCTGCCAATCTGCATAATTCAAATCCACTGCACCCACTCGCATTCCCTTTAAGAGACAAAGACAGGTCTTGATCCATCTATTTTCAAACACCTAGTTAGAAAATCGTGTAACAGGTTTTTTGTTAATATTTAAACATTTCTAAATTGGAACGATGCTAATGACATAATCGTGAACGAATAGGGCACAAGCAGTAATATCGACCCATTGAAATATAATAGTAAAAGACAGTAAAACTTTATTATTTATGTCAGGGTTATAAGCAGCAATAGCGTGCACTCTTGGCCTCAGAAAAACTTAACAGTAAACAAGATTATAGATCCATTTTCATTCATGCTATTAATTTCAAACTTCTGTTCAAATTATTATGTCAGACACAATCGATTAAATCGCAACAATAAATGATGTTTATGAATTCTGTGGCCATGACATCAAGATTATGTAGGCAGGTACTCATTCGGATTTTAGTAATGAATCGACCTCATCCAAACTAGGCTGCTCAGTCAAAAGCCTGATCCATTGGCGTACACGATGACCCTGTATGCAACTACCAACGAAACAGTTGATATTTTATAAGAGGAATATTAAAAGTGTGTCGCCTGGTCTATTTTACATTTAACCGTGTTAAACATGTAATCGATATGTTTCTACCTCATCACCTTGTACCTCGGTGTATTTAGTTCAAATCTGATTTACTGTATATAGAAGATACTCCCTGAGTGTCTTGTGATATCATAATTTATCAGCAGAGTTGATAAAAGTATGAAATCCGAGGTTTGAATCGACCTCATCCAAACTAGGCTGCTCAGTCAAAAGCCTGATCCATTGGCGTACACGATGACCCTGTATGCAACTACCAACAAAACATTTGACATTTTATAAGAGGGATATTAAAATTGTGTTGCATGTTCTATTTTATATTTAACAGCGTTAAACATGTATTTAATCCAAATCTCATTTATTGTATATAGAGGATCCTCCCCGAGTGTCTTGCCGAGGATTTTTATACTTTTATCAACGAGTGCTGATAAATTATGATATCACAAGACACGAGGGTGGGGGTATTCTTTTTAGCATCCATTACCATTCTTTTCATTTGCAACAATTGTAAACAATGTCAGTAATGTGGGTTGAATGGCACTATATTTGCCAGCGGTAGACTCGTTAACTAGCAGAACAACAGTGGCGTGACGTCACTAATGATAGGTTTAGCGCCGAAACATACACCGTGTCACTGAGTGACATAGAAAAATAACGTCTTATGATTAAAATTTGTCCAAACAAGATTATAAGAAGCGATATCTCCTAGGAGAATATCACAGGAGATATCGCAAATTATAATGCCAGCGATATCTCCTACAAAAGTCTTTAATGGATGATAAATCTCTATCCCATCTACATAACATGTGCACACGGAAGGAAGAAAGGAAATGTTTTATTTAACGACACACTCAACACATTTTATTCTCGGGTATATGTCGTCGGCCATATGGTTAATGACCACACAGATAATGAGAGAGGAAACCCGATGTCGCCACTTCATGGGCTACTCTTTCCGATTAGCAGCAAGGGATCTTTTGTATGCAACATCTCACAGACAGGATAGTACATACCACGGCCTTTGTTACACCAGTTGTGGAGCACTGGCTGGAACGAGAAATAGCCCAATTGGCCCACCGACGGGGATCGAACCTAGATCGATCGCGCATCAGGCGCGCGCTGTACCTCTGAGCTACGTCCCGCCTCCTGTAGGTTCCATTAGACCAATTAAATTCCTACTGACGACCATGGTAACAATTCTTAATAAAACTAACAGAAGCAACGTTTCAAACCACCGGGCCAGTATATACACTGACAGTGTGGTACCTCCCATTGATAATTATTCGAAGAAACTCAACTGTCACGTATCGTTTTAAACACTTACAGGAAGTTTACAGTACCCACCCTCTGATGCCAATAGAAATAGTTATTGCCACCCCAGTTATTGTCAAGCACAAAATGTCACTTGTGTAATAATTGTTCAGGTAATAAAACATGTGGAACTGATGGAACATTTGCCATATGATTTGCACAAATAACCAGTGTCACATATGTCCACCAATCATAGCCATAGTTACGGTTTACTCCTTAAACATTAAGCACTTCGAACTCTGACCTGACAATTACGTGATTAGTACATTACAACCTCTATACATGGAACCCAAAACTCATCTAACAAGTAGCTAGGTATATGATGTTCGTCTTTGTAATCATATTTTCATTTCCAAGTTTTAAAATATATATGATGCAAGCTCAGTTGAATAAAGAGGGTGGGGGAGCAAGTTTAACCCGCATTTAGTACTTAGAGAAAAAACGAAGCCTAGATTTGGCACACTGTTATGCAGGAGCAACACCTCTATGCAGTTTTCAGCGGTTTTTGTTTTTGTTTATTTTTGTTTATTTTTTTTGTTTTTTGTGGGGTGGGTGAGGGTTGTTGTTGGTTTGTTTTTGTGCGTGTGTTCAGCAGGTCGCAGCCTTTTCGACTCGTCTATGCTGTAAGTCCCACTGGAGGTAGGTCTACCCCATCAGAAAATCTTTAAAATCACAGAAACGTAAAGGCATTATGTTTCCAATAATGGGGATAATGGCATATTTGTTTAACGTTATCGTTGTCAATTTTGATCTGCAAAGATTTGAAATTTAACATATACGTATGATTTCTTTGTATGTCCCAATGTCTTGGATGTACCAGTCGTTGGAAACGTCGACTAGGGACCGCGGCTCACACGGCCAGTCCCACTTCAATGTGATCTTGCAAATTGTGTTTTGATAAAGGGTATTGTCAGTTGACCACTTAGAACATAGTTTTAGTCAATGTTCCTTGTAAAATAGTCCTTGCTAGAAACTATGTCTGGATATTTTAGAACTGCTCTCGTATTATTCTAACATCCACGTATTAACGATTCCGCCGATAAAGCTAATTCAAATGACTGCATGAATTGTGATGTTGAATTATCAATACGTGTTTCGAAATTTAGTTGCAGCTGTAGCAGGTGGTATCGGCGGCATCGTGCTGATTGCTGTGGTGGTCGTTGCCGTTGTCGTTTTAGTTAAAAGGTAAACAAAATGGAAAATTGATCCTATGTTGTTGTTTTTTTCATATATATATTTTTATTATTTCTTAAGTTTTGTTTGGTTGGGTTTTTTTTTTTTTAATTTTGTTTGTTTGTTTGCGGTTTGTCTGTATATTTTAGGGGGGGGGGGGGGGGGGGGGTAATTTAATCCCGCGGATTTATTTTTGTTTCTTTGTTATTGTTGTTTGATATTGTATTTACAAGAAATAAAACTAAAAACCATAAACTATGTATAGATATATATTTACAGAAAGAAATGTTTTATTTAACGACGCACTCAACACATTTCATTTACGGTTATATGGCGACAGACATATGGTTAAGGACCACACAGATATTGAGATAGGAAACCCTTTGTCGCCACTTCATTGGCTACTCTTTTCGATTAGCAGCAAGGGTACACAGACAGGGTAGTACATACCACCGTATTTGATATACAAGTCGTTGTGCACTGCCTGGAATGAGAAATAGCCCAATGGGCCCATCGACGGGTATCGATCCCACACCAACCGCGCATCGAGCGAGCGCCTTACCACTGGGCTACGTCCCGCCCTCTATATCCACATTGCCAGAGCTATAAGTTTCCTTCAAAAGTAAAACCGACTTGAACGTAGCTATCATTAAATATTATAATATTATTATTTAAACCAAAACTAACTTTATGCATGTTGTCCTGAGTAAAATAAGTTTTGGTGCTGTTATTTCTCGAAATGCGTACACTTCAAGTAAAGGGACAATCCTGCGTTTGGAGCCATAATAAAATGTTTCCGTTTTTGGCGATTGCAATTACATATTACATATATGTTGTTTACAACACCAGTGGCAGCAGCAGTCATTGTTTATTTTCTTTGTGATTTATATTTTTTCGTAAGTTTGGACTACTATAAATATTAAGACGACAAGATACGCCTTGATTATACAGATACTGAATTCTAAAGAGGAAAATATCTTTAATATGTAATATTTAATGTCATCGAAAATGATAATATGTTATTCGTAAATATGTTATAATGGCAGCAAACTTGGGTTAGTCTCTTGATGAAATGGTAGTGAACGTGATATTCTACTATGATATTATGTTATTCGTAAATATGTTATAATGGCAGCAAACTTGGGTTAGTCTCTTAATGGAATGGTAGTGAACGTGATATTCTACTTTGGACTGTTCTAGAACTGATCGCAAAGGGAGGAGGTGCCGGATTGTATTGTATACCTACCACCTTTCATTAATGTCAACTTATTTTCGTGCTTATATTCAATATCACCATAGTTTCTTATCACATATATAATATATTATGTCAAATTTCATCCTACATGTATAGGTTATGATCATTGATGTAATATTTCAGTTCTATCAGTAAGATATTGATAAATAAATATTTTCGTTTAATAAATTCAGAAAGAGACGCAAGAAAAACCAAGAATCAAACGACGATGGAGACTACATCAACGTGGACGCGGATGCTTACAGAAACCAGAACACCAAATCATCTGGCAGACATCCAGGAGTTTTAACAGATCAAAACCAGACTGGCAACCAGACGATTCGCTCACCATCAGACGACTATGCATCTATTGATGACGAAGCTGGCGGCACTACTCGGAAACCGCAGGTCGCCCTAAAACCAAACCTGCCTAACACAAGCAGGCATGTTAACCTTCAACCAGAACCTGACCAAGATGACGTGTCAAACATGCACGCCAAGGTTACCAAGAAGAAGAAGCCAATCAAATCCGCGAAGGGACATGATTTACCTGTTAAGTTTGACA
Source organism: Gigantopelta aegis (assembly GCF_016097555.1). NCBI lineage: Eukaryota > Metazoa > Mollusca > Gastropoda > Neomphalida > Peltospiridae > Gigantopelta > Gigantopelta aegis. The sequence continues at coordinate 22,543,026 of NC_054713.1, read as the reverse complement.
ATGAGCTGTATTCTATGGTTAATAAAACAAAAAAGACGAAACCATCTTTGAAGTCTAAACCTTCTGGTGATGTGTACGCCGTGGTAAACAAACAGAAGAAATCCGGAGGGAAGAGTTCGGAATCCAAAGGTCAAGATCCTGAGTCTGAGGTAACCGGTGATGTCTACACTGAAGTTCGGAAACCGAACAAGTCTGGCAATAATCCGAACATCCCTAAGGTTTCACCAGGACTCATTTATACTGAGGTGGAATTTGCTGAAAACACAGACGAAGCACAGGGAGCCACAAGAGGGGATGAGAAGACAGACTCAGTTGCAACAGTGGAGGATCGTGTTCTGTATTCTAAAGTTTGTTGACGAGTTTTATGTAGGTGATACCAGCGATGTACCCATTTGTCGGGCAACTGACAGATCGGTTTAAAGCGAATACTGCTAGACTATCTCAATCTCTCTTAAATCCAGTTTTAGCAAGACATCTGTGTCCGACTAACCACTTTCACTGTCGTGTTTACATGAGGTTTATCATGCCAGATTTGCCAAGAAACCAATATCACCATCCTCTCCCCATCCTTAAGTGTCAGACTTGCTGCAATTAAATAACAATCGTCCCTGATAACTTCTGAAATGCCAACATTAGTACTATATTAACGTCAGTTTTGCAAGTTCTTCTCACAGGTCAGCGATACCACTGTATATGTTTCTGTAAGGAACTCGGGCCCATGCTGATTATAAACAGACTTATATATATAAATAATCTCAAATGTAACTGTCCATTATTTCGTTCATTGTTTGCCCTAAAACTGTTTCATTTGTTTGTTTCATCTTTAATAGTTATTACTATCATTTTGTATTTACTAATCTTTCTAAACGTTAAAATTAAATTATTCTATATTTGTCTATTTACAGCTGTACCACACGTCTTGCCAATATTTTTCACTAACCATACAATGGTAGAATTTGTTGTAGGCTACAAAGGGTCATTTCATACAATTTCATACAATAATCCATGAGACTCTGGTACCCATTAGCAATTTTGGGATACTCTTGGATGCTACGGTCAGGTCATCAGTGTGTTCAGAAACCAATGTTGGCCATCTTGGATTGTTTTTGTTTGGGGGTTTTTGTTGAAAAATTGCGATTAGGACTAATGTTTCCCATATAAGCCCAAAAACTACAGGGGTCAGTGTCCATCTGGAACATTCTTTATTGTCAATATAGCTGGGGCGTGTGCCCAGCACAGCGTACTTGAACTTTAATTCGATATAAGCACGAAAATAACTACAAATGAAATGAATTAAGATTAGTAGTAGGCAAGAGAAAATTAGGCGTAATTGGCTTACATAATATCTCCAGTGACCCGTTAAAATTAGTGGGATGGAGCCAGTAATGGGATTCGAATCCATAACCTACCAGACATAGAGCTGGTGTATTAACCACTACGCCAGGTGTTTGATTTGGCAAACGCAGTGGCATCAGTATTATAGTAGGGTGGGATCTAGCTTAGTCTGTAGAGGTGCTTGGGTCGAACCCTCACAGTGGACCCGTTCTCTGATTGTGTTAAAGGCCGTGTCATGTGTTGTCCTGTCTGCTGGAAAAAGTGAATATAAAAGACGCCTTGCTTCTAATTGAAAAATGTAGTGGCTTACCTCCAATACAATGTGTCAGAAATGCTTGATGCTGAATGTATCAATGTGCACTAGGGGTGTCGTTAAACAATTTTTTTTAGCAGTATTATTAGTTACACATATGTTGTGTCATGACATGACCAAGACGTATTACATTTGAATACAGTAATCAATATTTTTCACGATAATTGCGATTTAATGAGACTGTATGATGCCTGTACATACATAAACTTGTAGCTAGATAATGAACCATGTACCTTTAACCACACTAATCAATGGATGTCAGGAGTTAGTCATTATTCAATATTTAATGAGACTATATGATGCCTGTACATACATAAACATGTAGGTAGATAATAAACCATGTACCTTTAACCCCACTAATCAATGGATATCAGGAGTTAGTCATTATTCAATATTTAATGAGACTATATGATGTCTGTACATACATAAACTTGTAGGTAGATAATAAACCATGTACCTTTAACCACACTAATCAATGGATATCAGGAGTTAGTCATTATTCAATATTTTATTAGACTATATGATGCCTGTACATACATACACTTGTAGGTAGATAATAAACCATGTACCTTTAACCACACTAATCAATGGATGTCAGGAGTTAGTCATTATTCAATATTTAATGAGACTATATGATGCCTGTACATACATAAACTTGTAGGTAGATAATAAACCATGTACCTTTAACCACACTAATCAATGGATATCAGGAGTTAGTCATTATTCAATATTTAATGAGACTATATGATGCCTGTACATACATAAACTTGTAGGTAGATAATAAACCATGTACCTTTAACCACACTAATCAATGAATATCAGGAGTTAGTCATTATTCAATATTTAATGAGACTATATGATGCCTGTACATACATAAACTTGTAGGTATATAATAAACCATGTACCTTTAACCACACTAATCAATGGATATCAGGAGTTAGTCATTATTCAATATTTAATGGACTCCAAAAAAAAGCTCCACCTTAATTTACTAACACATTTGCAAAATGATTTGCAAAAATATCCCTTTTTCTATAATTTTAATACATATCAATGTGTTTTTATAAATTCGTGAAGAGCTGGTCATAAAGTATGTCACATGAGATAACGTTCACAGGCCAGCTGCATAATTATGTGCTCGTTCAGACTATGATCGATATGAGGGCGGGACGTAGTGGTAAAGCGCTCACTTGATGCGGGGTCGGTCTGGTATCGATCCCAGTCGGTGAGCCCATTGGGCTATTTCTCGTTCTAGCCAGTGCACGACGACTGGTATACCAAAGGCCGTGGTTTGTGTCATGGTGCATATAAAAGATCACTTGCTACTGATAGAAAAATGTACCAGATTTCTTCTCTAAGACTATGTATTAACATTATCAAATGTTTCACACCCAATAGCCGATGATTGTGCTCTATTGATGTCTTTAAACAAAGCAACTTTTAACTGTATGGTATGTATTTTAGGGAGATAAATGCCGTTAAGATCTACTTGAGGTGGCATGGACCCATGGGTTGTTATGTAGGATCCTTCCAGCTGAGTGGCTAGATCTATTTTGAGTGTATTCCGTGCTATCCAGTGTTCCATGACTGGTGCACCAGATGGTATTAGTGATATCCTCTCTGTGAAACACTTCGTTAAGTTCTACTTGAGGTGGCATGGTTTGTTATGTAGGATCCTTCCAGCTGAGTGGCTAGATCTATTTTGAGTGTATTCCGTGCTATCCAGTGTTCTATGACTGGTGCACCAGATGGTATTAGTGATATCCTCTCTGTGAAACACTTCGTTAAGTTCTACTTGAGGTGGCATGGTTTGTTATGTAGGATCCTTCCAGCTGAGTGGCTAGATCTATTTTGAGTGTATTCCGTGCTATCCAGTGTTCTATGACTGGGTGCACCAGATGGTATTAGTGATATCCTCTCTGTGAAACACTTCGTTAGTTCTACTTGAGGTGGCATGGTTTGTTATGTAGGATCCTTCCAGCTGAGTGGCTAGATCTATTTTGAGTGTATTCCGTGCTATCCAGTGTTCTATGACTGGTGCACCAGATGGTATTAGTGATATCCTCTCTGTGAAACACTTCGTTAAGTTCTACTTGAGGTGGCATGGTTTGTTATGTAGGATCCTTCCAGCTGAGTGGCTAGATCTATTTTGAGTGTATTCCGTGCTATCCAGTGTTCTATGACTGGTGCACCAGATGGTATTAGTGATATCCTCTCTGTGAAACACTCCGTTAAGTTCTACTTGAGGTGCCATGGTTTGTTATGTAGGATCCTTCCAGCTGCACGGCTAGATCTATTTTGAGTGTATTCCGTGCTATCCAGTGTTCTATGACTGGTGCACCAGATGGTATTAGTGATACCCTCTCTGTGAAACACTACGTTAAGTTCTACTTGAGGTGGCATGGTTTGTTATGTAGGATCCTTCCAACTGAGTGGCTAGATCTATTTTGAGTGTATTCCGTGCTATCCAGTGTTCCATGACTGGTGCACCAGATGGTATTAGTGATACCCTTTCTATGGGGAAGTACATGTGAAACACCTTGTTGTTCTACTTGAGGTGGCATGGTTTGTTATGTAGGATCCTTCCAGCTGAGTGGCTAGATCTATTTTGAGTGTATTCCGTGCTATCCAGTGTTCCATGACTGGTGCACCAGATGGTATTAGTGATATCCTCTCTGTGAAACACTTCGTTAAGTTCTACTTGAGGTGGCATGGTTTGTTATGTAGGATCCTTCCAGCTGAGTGGCTAGATCTATTTTGAGTGTATTCCGTGCTATCCAGTGTTCCATGACTGGTGCACCAGATGGTATTAATGATACCCTTTCTATGGGGAAGTACATGTGAAACACCTTGTTGTATTCAAGAATAATAAGCATGTCTGCGGGAACTGATTTCTTCTTCCATTCATACACAGAAAGCTTCATCTCCACCACAATTGTTTTATTTTATAAAGCAAGGATTGCATTTATCATAAAGTCTGACATCCGTTAGTCGGAGTTCAAATGTAAATTTATTTATTCTACATTTATAATGTATTTTTTAAATAATAATAATAATAATAACAATAAATTATTTAATAACGAAAACTTTTTTATTAAGTAAAACAAAGCAAACAACGTGTTTTTGTTTCTTTTATCAGTATTAATATAACTACAGATAACCAATTGTTTTGAAGTACAACATGTATACGGCTGTGAAGATTTATTTTCTTTTGTTTTGTTATGTCTTTTATAGATGGTCTTGTACTTTCACTGCCCCGTTGGTTTTCAGTGTTTGCGAATTCGGTCTAGCGCTAATCAGTCGTTATTCAGCGTTCATCTCCCGTTTGTCACTCCAAAATAAAATAAAATAAAATTTTAATTAAACTAAACTTTAATTAAACTAAAATTGTTACAAATGTCACGAAAATATGATTTTGGTTTAACTGCTATACTGCTATCTGGGGCTATACTGGCCTTGGGTGCACGTTGAGAGTTTACAGACGCAGATTGAAAAGAAAATGTTTAAAGCCATGGTTCGTTGCTTGTGTTTTGTTGTTGTTGTTTTGTTTTTATTAGTTAAATCTTTGTTTGTTTTTATTTTACATATATAAATTACAAATGTACTGTTTTTATTGTTGGTGGAGTGTGTGTGTGTGTGTGTGTGTGTGTGTGTGTGTGTGTGTGTATGTGTGTGCGCGCGTGCGTGTGTTTATGTGTTTGTGTAACTTATTGGTTTAGCTTTTTACTGCATATGTATCATTTATACATATTTGTAAATGCGTTCAATGCTTGAAATGGAAATAAAATTAGGAAAATACGTAAAAATAAATTCTTAGAAAATCATCTTTAAAGAAGGGGACAATTAAGGCATTTGGCCTGGTATGAATAGTCAACGATATAATGCACATTATTACTTAATATCAACCAGTATAATCGTATAGTTAATTAACAAAACGCTTAAATGTGACGGCTATTATATATAACGGGCGCAGCCATTTTGTACCCTCTGGCAAACTGGTGGTTACGTAATGCCTAACGTGTCACGCCAGAAATTAGTCTTCGAACTGAAGAAACAAAACATACCTGATTTATGCGTATGCATCGCAATGTTCTGTAATAATATCCATCCCAGTAAGCCAGCACCAAGTATATACTATTTTTCAATACAAAATAAACCACCATTGTGAAAGTTTTGAAATAACTATCTTATGTTTTGTACATAAATTAACCCACGTACTGAAATAATAATCGGTGTGTTTTCTTGGTTAATTGGTATTTTCTTTCCGTGGCCTGTACCTGTGGTTCCTGATTGGCAGGTGTATATTTAGACGGTCCCCAGACACTGTGTCTAGACATACTAAAAAGACGTGCCTCTTTTAGTAAGATCACAGGGTATTGTGTGATAACTGCGCCGACACCCCTCAAATCGTAATGGACGTTATCAGCCGTCCTGCTGTATTACTGTAAGCGATTCTGTAAAACCCTTGATTAAGTAGACTTTCCCATCTAAAATCACAAAACTGACCAATTACGTAGTCCCAAAGAATAGAAAATTATCACTTGGGTATCGTGAGTGGTCGTTTTTTCTCGAACGTACCCTATCAATAGGCCTAATAATATGCATTGTTTCTTTGGATTTTTAAAATAGTAAACTACTATAACTCCTTCGTTCTATTGATGCAAATTGAAATATATTTAGTTAAATAGTTTATTATCAATTCATTTATGTTGTTTCACAAGTCAGGTTGATGAAAGCGAAGCGCCTTGTCGTAAATTATAGCGTTTGTGTACACTGTGCATAGAGGCGTTGGACGGAGCTGACGTCCCTTCGCTATACCACCGGACGTCACAAAAACAAAATAAAATGGCTGCCCCCAGTTAGCAGGAATAATCACGGTTTTTTTTTTATTAACTCTAAAATTACGCGTTTTTCATTTCTTAAAGTGTCAGTATGTGTTGGTCGTCCGGGAATGCATCTTTCCAACACATCAGGCTCGTATTTGAGTTGATCCTCCCTTTAAATGTTACTGAGAAAGTGTTCAAACAGTCACGTGGCAAGATAGAGTACAATGGATTGTCATGAAATACGGCTTGGTGGATATATCGGAATGGACATCTATTGGACACGCTGAACTGACATCTGGGTGAAGTGCATATCGGAGAGAGAGAGAGAGAGAGAGAGAGAGAGAGAGAGAGAGAGAGAGAGAGAGAGAGAGAGAGAGAGAGAGAGAGAGAGAGAGAGAGAGAGAGAGAGACAGAGAAAAAGCAAAAGGGTTTGCTTTATTTTTTAACTTTGGTTTTTCAATCACATATTTTCCCCTCCACATTATATATTTATGGGTGTCCCACCCCCAATATAAATTCATATTTACAATATAAGACAAATATCACGTAGCCGTAATTTTAACTGCACCGTAAAAACAATGTTTTTTCTTTTTTTTTTTTAGGGAGCGCGATGTAGCCCAGTGGTAAAGCGCTCGTTTGATGCGCGGTCGGTTTGGGATCGATCCCCGTCAGTGGGCCCATTGGGCTATTTCTCGCTCCAGCTAATGCACCACGACTAGTACACCAAAGGCCGTGGTATGTGCTATCCTGTCTATGGGATGGTGCATATAAACAATCCCTTGCTGCCAATCGAAAAGAGTAGCCCATGTAGTGGCGACAGCGGGTTTCCTCCCTTAATATCTGTGTGGTCCTTAATCATATATTTGACGCTATATAATCGTAAACAAAAATGTGTTGAGTGCGTCGTTAAATAAACCATTTCCTTTCTTTCTTTTCTTTATTTAAACCGATGAGTTTACAAACATCGACCGATCCCTTCGCAAACTGAGTCGTCTAACCACTAAGCAAACATCCGCTCTTCAACACCAGTAACAAAGAAATAGGGCATGTTTTTCAAACATATCATTTTTAAATATACACCTAGAAAAAAAGTAGTGTCCTCTGCAGATCTCGTTCCAGAAGACATGGCGGTCAATAATAGCAACAACTTACCACCCACAACAGTTTAGGGTACCATGCAGTTCCACACTTAAAGTCACTTACTAACTGTATTAGTAACACACGCAATGAAATGTTCACCAATATAACGAATAGCAATCCTAAAAATGTCGCGATTGCTGTCCTTATTTATGAATAAAAAATTACTAAATCAGAAAAAAACCTCATGTTCTGGTTTCTATGCCACATATTTGGGGACAGTTCACAGAAATTCAAACCTCATGACTAAAATAGCAAAAAGCGCTTTATTTTTTTCCCCAGCTGTATACTTTACTCCGCTTTGCCTTCATATAAAACTGCAATTATAATTTATACCGCGGCTAGTAAATAACACAGTTATGTTTCGACTCAACAAGCCATAATATTATGACCCCCCCCCCCCTACCCCCCACCCACACACACACACAGCCTTCCATGAGTAGCATAATTTCAGACACGACCATGTATTTGATTAATTTAAAAGTATACAAAACCTGCCGAACCGGGTTTTTTTTACTGTCCGATTTACACACCCGATAAATGTGTCTGGCTGAGTAACATTACTGTTTACAGGAGTACGTACACGTTAGATATGTACTTCCTGGTTCAGGCTGTGTTAAATGACGGCACGGTACACAGAGACTAGCATGTTTACAATCGACTGCCTTCAGTTTCTTAGTCTAAACAGATATAGAATTAGAGAGAAAAGCAAATACGAGCTGTCTACAGACAGCTGATATCACTCTAAACATAAACGACAATAATAGAATTCTTACCAGGATTAATCAACAGAACTTTGTGCCAACGGTTAATCATGAATCCTAATAAGACTTGGCAGATATTTGTGCTTCACGTTATTCTGATAACACATTCCTCTCAAGGTATTTATTTATTTACGTTTATCAACCGTGAGAGAGAGAGAGAGAGAGAGAGAGAGAGAGAGAGAGAGAGAGAGAGAGAGAGAGAGAGAGAGAGAGAGAGAGAGAGAGAGAGAGAGACACACACACACACACACACACACACACACACACACACACACACACACACACACACATATATATATATACGAGATCCTGCAAAATAAAGTTACTTTAGCTGGGCACTAGTTAACAGAATACAGTAATAGATACCTATTGAATTCATTTTCAACACTTGCTTATATAAGAATAGTTGCACTGGGGTGTGTAATTGTCCGTCAAATGTTTAGCTGGGCGAGGATACTCAATTCAGCTTTAGTAACAGTGCCTATCCTATTCAGTATTGTCAAGAAATATTTTTTTCAGATTATGCATATGTCATGGCAGATAAGAAGCTAATGCCCCTGGCTAACCTGTTTAATAGAGGGTGATGGATCCGCGTGGTATTTAAAACACACATACACACATGGCCTTTGTTGGCACATACGAACACAAGCACATGCAAGTATATACACATACACACATAGCCTTACGGAGCACTCCTGCATACACATACAGAAAGAAATCGGTATCTTATTAAACACGCATGCCTCAACACATACAGCATACCCAGACATAAGGCCACACAGAAGCGGAAACCCTCTGTCGCCACTTCATGGGTTTTAACGACGCACTATTTGCGCTTAGCCAGGATAGGAGCTAATGCCCCTGGCTAACCTGTTAATAGAGGGTGATGGATATGGTCGTGGTATTTAAAACACACATACCCACAGGCACATACGAACACAGCACATATATCACAGATACACATGAGAGGAAATACAATACCATGTCGCCACTACATGGGATAACCAGTACCTAACCACGACGCACCGGGCCGGTATCTTTTATTTGCGCTTAGAGGGTGATGGATCCGAATGCACAAAACACACCTACACACAGGCAACCAGTTATGGATGATATGGTCGGTGCATATGTGAAAAAAAGGCACACAACATAGCCTTCGGATACACGAATATCAAAAATATGAGTCGGTATCCCAAATTACGAATGTAATAATCCGAATATATAAATAACCTAATATAATAATAATGATGGCAAACCTCTTCATAATAATACCGATAATAATAACAAATAATAATAATGATAATAATAATAAAAAAATAATAATAATGATAATGATAATGATAATAATAATAATAATAATGATAATAATAATAATGACGACGCTATCAGTTTAAGGAGGCGGGACGTAGCCCAGTGGTAAAGCGCTCGCTTGATGCGTGGTCGGTTTGGGATCGATCCTCGTCGGTGGGCCCATTGGGTTATTTTTCGTTCCAGCCTGTGCACCACGACTGGTATATGATGGGATGGTGCATTATTATTATTATTTGATGCATTTTCCTACGTGCCTGCTACGACTGATACACAAAAGCCGTGGTGTAGCAATTCCCCCCTCTTCTGTTTTTTGTCTCAGATCCTGCCCATGTCTGTCTCTCCGTCTCTGTCTCTCTCACGAATTCTCATATTTCCCCATCCCCAATTATTCGGTCTCTAAAAAGCAACTGATAGTCGGATAAATAAACTGTTCTGTTTTGTTCTGACTCCATCGATACATATCATATCACCCATGATGTAATATCATCAAAAACAACTACACTTTAAATGTTTAAGTCCATACTTTTACAGTTTACACGTTTATCTTATAAACGTAATTTAAAACGTGTACATGTACAATCAATGATAAAGCAATAAGCCGGCCAATTCCTATGTTTAAGGTAACCAAACACATTATATTATACATTTGTATTATGTTTGTGTTATTTCAGCTAACAAGGCCTGCCCAATTGAATCAACACAACAAACTAATTTCCCAGGTACGTTATACAATTTATCAAAGAGAACACGTAAGATTTTACACAACACATTATGATAAGCGATTGATAAGCGATTGATGTTGTTCATGCGAAATGTTCAGTGTTGCAGAATATTGAAAATACACGTCTGTGTGCTGTACAAATATTTCTGCAATTTGGATGAAAAGGATTTGATACCGCAGTTTCAGATGGGGATGGGGCGAATGTCTGTGAATGAAAATACATGTATTTGTGGGCCCGAACCTTCGGGGGTGGGGAGGGAGGGACATGCTTCCCCGGGAACATTTTGAATGTCAGGTGTTAAAATACGCATTTCAAGTCTTCTGAACAGAGTAACAGGGAAAAGTGAGTTGTGTCTCATGACGTCTGTGGTCCCCAATTCCACAGCCCTTGCTATAAACGTCCAATTTAACGCCGCTAACTCCATCTGTCTGTGGGATTGTGCATGTAAAATATCCCTTGATGTTAATCGAAAAGAGTAGCCCATGAAGTGGCGACAGCAGGTTTCCTTGCCCAACATTTGTATGGTCCTTAACCATATGTCCGACGCCATATAACCGTAAATAAAATGTGTTGAGTACGTCGTTAAATAAAACATTTCCTTCCTTACGCACGTGATGCGTTTATATTTAATATCTTCTTTATTACTATCTACGTCATTATTTATCATGCATGTATGTATGTTTTATTTCGTTTATATTAGACATGTATTTACTTTTCATGCATGAACGTATTTTAGATAGTGTTAAAGCGATCCCCACCATTGTCAAACATTGTAAATATGTATTTATTATAATTTATTATCAAGCTTATAAGTTGTATAACTTAAAGCAATAAACAACTTGAACTTGGAATCAGTGATGCGTGTCAGAAGCCATAGGTCAATGTGTTTTAAGTATGCTTCGTAACAACGTGAAGCATTATGGTATGTGACTTCTGCCTCAACCAGATCTAAACAGTCACTGAGCCATTCCCGAACATCCTCACCAAAATCCCATTGTTATGACAAAGAGAGACAGCATTTGAGAGATTTTTAGCCCTTTAATATGTAATGTCTAACCTACACAAAGACGGATGTTATCATGCAGCACTACTGAAATATGTAAGAATGTTCATTAGTGTGGGCAAGCGGCTGTAAACGAAATCCCAGAAACTTAATACTTTGATCTGGTGATATTCGGTACGAATGTATGGTCCTATCAACTGACAAACAGAAAGAGATAGTTTATGTGTGTTTAACCCCTTACTGGTCTGTATGAATTAATGACACAACTTTGAATGAGTGGAGTTTCAGTTCAGCTGGAACATGAACCGCTGATTGCTTGAACAAGCAAATTGTACCTCAATGGTTCTCCAGTGGATAAGTAAAAATGTCCAATGCATTTTCATTTTGAGCAGCCAAAAACAGTGTCTTTGTACTTGAATAAAACAAACCATTTATTTGGACAAGTGAAAACATTGGTGGACAAGTAGATTTCTAGATATACTTGTATAGTGAACTAGTGAAAAATGCTGCTTATTTCTATCACAGTCAAAAACAACAACCCCAACACCACCAGCTACTACTATTACAAACACCATACCAACCACCATGATTACCACCATCATTACGACACCCTCCACCGCTGCTTCTGCTACAGCTACTACTATTACTACTACTACTACTACTACTACTACTACTACTACTACTAATGAAACTAATATTTCTATTACTGTTACTATTACAGCTGTTATGTTGTGTTGTATTAGTAGTCGTGGTTATAGTAGTTGTGGTAGTAGTAGTATTAGTAATAGTAGTAGCAGTGGTAGTGGTAGTGGTAGTGGTAGTGGTAGTAGTAGTAGTAGTAGTAGTAGTAGTAGTAGTAGTAATAGTAGTAGTAGTAGTAGTGGTGGTGGTGGTGGTAGTGGTAGTGGTAGAGGTAGTAGTAGTAGTAGTAGTAAGTAGTGGTAGCAGTAGTGGTATTACTATTATTGTTGTTGTTGTTGTTATTATTATTATTATAGTGGTACACATGTGTACAGATGAATCAACCAGCGGTGTACAAGGAGTGTTTCTTGACGGATTCGTACCTGACAACACAGGCATCACCTGTAACTGTTCACTTGAGGCAACAACAACACTTCAGATTGGAATTAGTCAGGCTTCAATTCCAGAAAAAATGTGTGGATCACAATTAACTATACAGCCAATTCAACAACGGCGACTGACATTTAATTGCAGAAATGGTGGGAATGTAACAACGTTTATGAGAAATATTGATGAGCAAGTGTACTCAATTACTTTGCAAACTTGTTCGACACACAGCGTGAATATCACTTACTGCATCAACTTCTACATTACAGCTGGCACAGGTACAAACATTTCATATACGAATATTAGTTTAATGACAACATCTCTTCTGGAACGAGTCCTTTCTTAGATGTTTCCTTTTGACACGAGATATAAGAAAATCAGTATGTTAAAGCTCGCTTTCTGGCATCTTGTCTGTTTGTTGAATGAACCAGAACCTTTAAAATGTTTAAATCATTATGGTAATTTCGAATCATAGGCAAGATTATGAAATACCCTACCTGGTAGCGCTACATGGCTACCCCAACCAAAGACATATACATTCATATTATATTAATTTCTCCACAAAATCCTATGCTCGACCCAGTTTTGCCCTGCTTAAATATTATATGGATGTATGTACATGATCGAAGAATCTAGTTAAACGTGTATTAGGTAGTTACGTAATCGTCAACAAACAATCTAGGAAAACGCAGTCAGAATCATACAACATTAATGTTACTCTCGCTGTTTTAGGAAGGAAGGAAATGTTTTTATTTAACGACGCACTCAACACATCTTATTTATGGTTATATGGCGTCGAACAAATGGTTAAAGACCACACATATATTGAGAGAGGAAATCCGCTGTTGCCGCTTCATGGGCTACTCTTTTCGATTAGCAGCAAGGGATCTTTTATATGCACCATCATACAGACAAGATCATACATACCACGGCCTTTGTTGCGCCAGTTGTGGAGCACTTGCTGGATCGATCTCGCTGTATAAAGACAGAAAGCTGTACTTTGGGTAACCTATGTTTGTATATATAATACTGTACTGAAACGAACGATTTAAAGAATGTGTTATTTCAAATCTAATCTGAAGAGTCCAGTCAAGCTTATGTCACGTGAGCTATAGTTTTGGTTAGTGACCTAACATTTAGAAATGTGTCTAGTTTTCGTATCTTGCTGTTGTAGATAGTGATTCAATGACAAACAAATTTATATATTCAGTAAAAAAAAAACAAAAAAAAAAAAAAAAACCCTTGCTTAAGGACATGAGCATAGGGGAGAATAAGACCATCCATATTGATTGATTAGTTTTAAAGATTAAACATATAGTTTATTGTAATAAGCTTCCAAAATACATTTCCGATTACATACACAGACGCAGACAAATGTAACATTTTGTTTGGCCACGTTGACTACGTATTACATTTGTTAATGATAATTTATTTGTAGTTGCCACATTCGTCATTACAATAGATTTGACTTTTACAAACCAATTTCAATATTAACATTTTATACTTCTGATTCTTTTCTATCCATAGGTAGTTTGAGTCTTCAGT
>NC_054713.1:22508079-22528802 GCF_016097555.1 Gigantopelta aegis | reverse complement strand
AAACAGTTTAGGACGGAGACCACGTGTACCTCCACGTCAATGAACCAACACAGTCACAGATCTCAGATGAAGATTATTATAACACTGCCAACCTGACTGGATCAAACAGTTTAGGACGGAGACCACGTGTACCTCCACGTCAATGAACCAACACAGTCACAGATCTCAGATGAAGATTATTATAACACCGCCAACCTGACTGGATCAAACAGTTTAGGACGGAGACCACGTGTACCTCCACGTCAATGAACCAACACAGTCACAGATCTCAGATGAAGATTATTATAACACCGCCAACCTGACTGGATCAAACAGTTTAGGACGGAGACCACGTGTACCTCCACGTCAATGAACCAACACAGTCACAGATCTCAGATGAAGATTATTATAACACCGCCAACCTGACTGGATCAAACAGTTTAGGACGGAGACCACGTGTACCTCCACGTCAATGAACCAACACAGTCACAGATCTCAGATGAAGATTATTATAACTGCCAACCTGACTGGATCAAACAGTTTAGGACGGAGACCACGTGTACCTCCACGTCAATGAACCAACACAGTCACAGATCTCAGATGAAGATTATTATAACACTGCCAACCTGACTGGATCAAACAGTTTAGGACGGAGACCACGTGTACCTCCACGTCAATGAACCAACACAGTCACAGATCTCAGATGAAGATTATTATAACACCGCCAACCTGACTGGATCAAACAGTTTAGGACGGAGACCACGTGTACCTCCACGTCAATGAACCAACACAGTCACAGATCTCAGATGAAGATTATTATAACACTGCCAACCTGACTGGATCAAACAGTTTAGGACGGAGACCACGTGTACCTCCACGTCAATGAACCAACACAGTCACAGATCTCAGATCAAGATTATTATAACACTGCCAACCTGACTGGATCAAACAGTTTAGGACGGAGACCACGTGTACCTCCACGTCAATGAACCAACACAGTCACAGATCTCAGATGAAGATTATTATAACACTGCCAACCTGACTGGATCAAACAGTTTAGGACGGAGACCACGTGTACCTCCACGTCAATGAACCAACACAGTCACAGATCTCAGATGAAGATTATTATAACACTGCCAACCTGACTGGATCAAACAGTTTAGGACGGAGACCACGTGTACCTCCACGTCAATGAACCAACACAGTCACAGATCTCAGATGAAGATTATTATAACACTGCCAACCTGACTGGATCAAACAGTTTAGGACGGAGACCACGTGTACCTCCACGTCAATGAACCAACACAGTCACAGATCTCAGATGAAGATTATTATACAACAGATGAAGATTATTACAACACCAACCTGACTGGATCAAACAGTTTAGGACGGAGACCACGTGTACCTCCACGTCAATGAACCAACACAGTCACAGATCTCAGATGAAGATTATTATAACACTGCCAACCTGACTGGATCAAACAGTTTAGGACGGAGACCACGTGTACCTCCACGTCAATGAACCAACACAGTCACAGATCTCTGATGAAGATTATTATAACACTGCCAACCTGACTGGATCAAACAGTTTAGGACGGAGACCACGTGTACCTCCACGTCAATGAACCAACACAGTCACAGATCTCAGATGAAGATTATTATAACACTGCCAACATGACTGGATCAAACAGTTTACGGAGACCACGTGTACCTCCACGTGAATGAACCAACACAGTTTAGATCTCAGATGAAGATTATTATAAACATGCCAACTGGATATCAAACAGTTTAGGACGGAGACGTAGCTCAGTGATAAAACGCGAGTACTTACAGTCAGATGGATTATTATATCCCTGTCAGTTTAGACTCAGACCACGTGGCTATCCACTCGTTGTAACAAAATCTCGTGGATTATATAACTATCAAACTGTCACACTGGGATTATACTGGATCAAACATTAGAACATGACTGGATCAAACAGTTTAGATTTTTAGAACATGACCGTAGCTCAGTGATAAAACGCGAATCTAGGATCGATCCCTGTCGTTAGACTCACTTGGGCTATTTCTCGTTGTAACAAAAGCCGTGGTATGTACTGTCCTGTCTGGGATTATACATATAAACGATCTTGTTCTGTTAATCGAAAAGAGTAAGCAATGGTATCGCGGCAGCGGGATTCCTGCCATCCGTATGGCTCTTAACCATATGGCTGACGTAATGTAATAAATGTGAATGATTTACTAATTAAAATAAACTTTTAATTTATTGTTTGTTGTTTTATTATTTTTTAGAAGTGGTTTCCTTAAAGGCGCATACCCTAGTTTTAGTCCATGAAAAGGGACACTAAGCTTAGTTAATCTACAAAACTGTAACACAAATTTAAATAAGGTTATAACAGAGCGAAGCTTAAAGTCTGTGACGTTTATACAGAGAAATACCATCAAAAATAACTAGAGCTTGTCTCAATAACCATTACTTCTCAGACGAACGAGTGTTTTAGAATTATACAAAATGCATTTTGGGGTATTGCGAAAACTTAGATGACCAGAACCAATTCAGGTATACAAAAAGTAATACTCTAAAGAATGAAATTTAAGCACTTCTAATTTAAATTATTAAAAAAAAACCTGCTTTAATAGAATTAAAAACTACGTACTAGTTTGTAAAACTAGTCTGTCACGTCAAGAGAACGAACAGAACGTTTGTGTTTGAGAATTACCTTAATGAAACAAATCTTAGAGTAGCGTTACGAATAGTCTGTATAATGGATTTAGTAATGTATATTTACGAAAACGAATGAAAATAGCAATAGCTGGATAGTATATAGAATAACAGACAGGATACCATTTTTAAGACCCTTGTGATAGAATAATAGACATGATATCAGTGTTAAGTCCCTTGTGACATAATCTTCATGTGTCAGTTTGGCAATTGAAAATTACTGTACACGAAACAAGAATTTCTCTTTATTAACATAAAACACAAGTTACAAAAGGAGACGAAATTATAACACGTCACATAGATTTACCTTTGTAATGAATTGATTAATAGCTTTCTTTCGAAACTACTACTATTATGATAATTATTAAGTGGCATCTGAATTGTTTTCCACAAAAGAGTCCATTCGCTTATGATGGTCAAGAAATTAAAATGTTATATATATATAAACAATACATATAATATAATACACATATGTATATATAAGTAATATTGATAACACGTTCGTTCTGCTCTGCAAGTAAGTACATTCCTATTTCTACTAAAACAAAAAGGTGGCTAGATTCTCAAAATGTACTAGGGTTTAAACTTAACACGGTGTGTAGAGAACACACACACACACTTGGACAAGTGACTCGCTTGCTTCAGATACACGACACACGGATCTATGTGTCGACAAAGGGAAGAATTGAAGTATTTGTATTTGTGTATGGATATTAATACACACACCAAAAAGATCAGTAACAACACCCCGCCCCCCAAATTAAAAACAAAATGCACACCAAACACAGGGAAACAGTTCGCCACTACAAACTGACGATGTGTTGCTCATTCGTATATACCATGGTATAGACGGTAATCACCCATATATCGCACTGACCGTATCGCGACACTGAATAGCTTGTCATGGTATGTTTATAGCCACGGTATCTTCTAGCCTTCTCTTTGTATGTGAGGCTATGGCTAGAGTGCACTCTATGTTAACAGTTTGTCAATGTTTTTCACTGTGTCTCAAGTACAGACACTTTCCGAAATGTGATGCCATAGACCTTTAGTCTGAATCTTTGTTAGGTTTACTCATGGCACTAAACTTGTATGTTAGTGTCTAGCACATGCGTCATACGAAGAAACCCGATGCCGCTATCGGAAAGCGACTGACACCGTGTTTCGGTTGTCGGTTTCTTCTTGCTGTATCTGTACCTGTCGGAAACGTATACATTTAATGTCGGCAGTGACCTTCGAAATAATAACTTAAGAAGCTATATGCATATTAGTAGAGTACTTAACGATGCTTTGGTCGTTTTCATATTAGACACAACACGGCTAGAGGACACTCGAGCTAGGCCGTTTAGTGAACAGGTCATTCGTTGTTTATCTCATAGGGGAACATTTTATAACTACATGTATATTCAAATGAAATTTAAATCTAGTTAGCTGTGGATATACGATTCAATTAATTGTTATTGCGTCACCTGTATTTATGCAATAACTTAGTATGTAGTTAATTAGAGGATAGCAATCAGTCCAATTAGCGGGAAACTAAATTACACCAATTAAGAACACTCTGACTTTTAATTGTTGCCGCCAGCTTACCAGCTAAGGACTATAGCTCATGGCAAGACTTTATTTACACACGGGCCGTTACACAGCGGCTTAGGAGGAATATATAGATAAACATTTCGTTCTATACACGTGACATGGTTGACAGTAAATACATTAAATATAATACATACACAAACACACACACACACACACAAAACATACACACGGGCCGTTACACAGCGGCATAGGAGGAATATGTAGATATACATTTCGTTCTATACACGTGACAACATGGTTGACAGTAAATACATTAAATATGATACATACAAACACACACACAAAAACATACAAACATGCATATCAATATATTATGTAATAATACAGATATACGGGTATCCAAGTACTTACAAACGAATAGATTGTTAAACGTGTATATGGTGCAGTAGATAATGGCAGTGACGAGTCAACAAACATATTTATCTTATAAATATTATTTGTTCTTTGCATGAAAAAAATATATACCCAGAAAGACCGAAGGGGAGACCTATGGAGGACAGCTCTGCTGTCATTTCCTCTTCTGGGTTTTTTCTTTTCTTTTTTTGTGGACGGGAGGGGTGGGGGTGGGTGGTGGTGTCTCAGTCGCAATGCCAACTCTATCGTTCACCTAAGAGCTCAGACTTATATATTATCTGTATCACCATGTTGTTAACTTGTTAATCACGTTTCATGTTGGAAAGTAAAATAAGAAAGTACATCGCCAACTTGTGACTTCTGTTCATTCATTTAACATTCGTCATACAGAAATAAGAAAACAAAAGAAAACTACTCTGTGCTATTTGTTTAAACTTATTTTCGTGCTTTTATCCACTTATGGTTCAAGCACGCTGTCTTGGACACACACCTCAGTTATCTGGGCTGTCTGTCCAGGACAGAAGTTAGTGAGAAGTCCAGCGTGTAGTGGCCTTACAACGAGTCGTTAAATTCTCTCTCTCTCTCTCTCTCTCTCTCTCTCTCTCTCTCTCTCTCTCTCTCTCTCTCTCTCTCTCTCTCTCTCTCTCTCTCTCTCTGCGTACTCAGTACCTGTCAGGCTTATGTCCGATGGCGTAACCCCAAAACCACCAAGGCCGGTTATTAACTGTACTATTTTACTACTTCTCATTTACATATGAAAGATATTTAACATCGAGCCTTCTCAATTTCGTTATTCTTCCTGACATGCGCTGGTGATACCCTCTACACTACACTACAACATGTATCTATCGTTCACTATGCCATACACTTTCTGTTCTTCACACGCAACACAGCCAATGCAGGTTGCTCAGCTGATTTCTATTTTTGTCCCATATACACACTCGAATAATACCCGGGTAGGTCACATTATTGTGAACCCAGGTATTCTTTTGGTATTTACTTCCTGGTTTAGAGACTCAGTACAGTTGACTAGAGATCGGTGTTATGCACAATGTTGTCAGGTTCATAGTCAGCACGCGAAGAGTCGTCTACAACTGAAAGTATGAAAGAGGAATACTTTAGAGTTAGTGGATATAACTAAAAATAAGAGAAAACCAGAAATGTGTGTGTGTGTGTGTGTGTGTGTGTGTGTGTGTGTGTGTGTGTGTTTGGCACACAGAGAGAGAGAGAGAGAGAGAGAGAGAGAGAGAGAGAGAGAGAGAGAGAGAGAGAGAGAGAGAGAGAGAGAGAGAGAGAGAGAGAGAGAGACAGAGAGAGAGGGGGAGGGCGGTGTTCATTAAAAACGTTCTGCATAAGCCACTTGACACTGCTGTACGGCATGGTATGAATCTAGTGATAACGTTGCGCTTCGTGCATCGCGAACAATAGCCTCATGTGGTAACGAGTCCAACGCATCACTGTAATAGTCGTCAATGGAATCATTTGGTTTATACATCAAACAACTGTGACGAATTTGAGATGGATGGTTTATTTCACACCCTTTGCATCTGTCTTTTGTCATTTGATTTATGGCCGCTAGTAGCACTCTCAAATAAATAGCAACCAGAACTGCTTCAAACAATGACCTCAATATGCTACTGCTGCTGCTCCTGCGTTCACCAACAGGAGTTATTGTACACATAATAACTTTTATGTGCACCTCAGTACGTCCGTTGTTGTGTCAGAATATGAAGTGTTGCGCGTCGCAGGCATCGACTACGACGTCTAAATAAGGCTCGGTCTCGATAAAGAACTGTTCCCGTTCTTCGCTGTTGAATTTCAAAATAGTAGAATTGGGCTTCCATCCTGTAATAGAGTAAATACTAGTTTAATATTTAACATATTTTAACAACATATTTCTAACATGTCTTCTACTGGATGAGGGCAGGACGTAGCCCAGTGCTACAGCGCACGTTCGAAGCGCGGTCGGTCTGGGATCGATTCCCGTTGGTGGGGCCATTTCTCGTTCCAGCCAGTGCACCACGACTGGTATATCAAATGCCGTGGTATGTACTACACTGTCTGTGAGATGATGCATATAAAAGATCCCTTGCTGCTAATCGAAAAGAGTAGCCCATGAAGTGGCGACAGCGGGTTTCCTCTCTCATTATCTGTGTGGTCTATAACCATATGTTTGACACCATATAACTGCTAATAAAATGTGTTGAGTGCGTCGTTAAATAAAACATATCTTTTCTTTCTTTCTTTCTACTGGATGAAATATATGTTTAACAATAGCTTACACAGTATGAAACCTTTCTTCTTCCTCTTCGTTCATATAAGTATAAGTGTAAAGAAAAATGTGATCACGAATTATAACCATATGGCACCGATGTGATACCATCATCTAAAATATATCTTTCGTCATCTGAAGGTACTAAGGCTATTTTTTTTTTTTTGATTGTGTACAGAATGTTATTATATGAGCGAATCAAACTGAATGTTGCAGAGAACGGGTTTTTTTCTGGAACAGGCATTCTTTAAACAGTTCGTGTCGCAGAGACTTCTTTACAAACCCCCGTTTGATACCCTTTGCTTTTTTGTGCTCGGTTTTGGAATTTGTATTTTTATCAATGATAGTAAAACTATATTTCTTAGCTGTAAGTCCCACAAATTCGTCAATGATTGCACCCCCAGCTTCGTCTTTCATCAGTCCTGTCACCTTGTGTCTTGACATAGAAAATAGTGGATGATCATTGGGAAAGTTGGACATGTCAAATAAGTAACTATTTTTTTTCATGAATTCATAAGAGTTTAACAGGTTTCGTGCGGGGAAGCCCTGATTCCCATAAACAAACTATCAGTGTCAGTCATGAGTAGTCTGACTCGATCATTGTATTGTTTTACCATCGTTTCGTAATAGAACGATAGAATGTGTCGTTTAGCATGTTGTAAAATACAACATCCTGCTGCAATGTTTGTTTAAAGTAACTGTAGTTCTCTGCAGTTCGACTACAACTAGGTCTTCCGAAAACATATTGAGGTATTTGAAATTGGATTTAGCGACGTATCGTCTCAGTCGCTCTCGTTGTGTGATAAGATCAACCTGTTTGTATTTTCTCACCAACTCGATGAATTTCCCGTAACATACATTCCTGTGAACATTTCTATAGAGTGCTTTCGTTTTTCTATGTTCTGAACTACAAAAAGGTCTCATCCACTTTGACTGCTTAAATCTTAAGACTTTGTGAATTCGTTTCAGTTTCAGCCTAAGTTTTAAATATAATTGTAACGTTGCAAAGTGTATAATATAGTTATCTCTATCTTTTAGTGTACAAAACAACTTTTTTTCCAGATGGTTTGTTTAAATGTAATCCAAATTCTTTCAATAACTGTTTACAGTATGGAGAAAAGTCTTCTGCTGGTATATTATCGTGGACTGGTGCAAGTTGGAAAGCGGCGTGTTTTTTTAGGAGTTCGCGTGGATATTCTAAGTCTACTTCCAAAATGTATCCCAATTCATCCTCACTATTCAACCTTGTCCAATCAATATCGGCGAACTCTTCGGGTGACATGAACTCATAGTCACAGAGAGCAAGTTGTTCTAACATTGTGGTGGCATACAGAGAATTAACATCCATATACATAAGGTAGTTTGTGTCTGTTTTGGAATCAAAATCACTCATATATTATTGTTTGCCTTGGGATATCTGTGTGAAATCATTGATACACCACCCATTAGACCTTTTTCGATGATACCATACATGACGGGATATGTAAACAGATCGAGCTCTATATTGGTCATTTTTAAAACAGCGTCTAACGCAAAACCAGGGAGACGTTTGCAATGATACGGATCGAGTTCGTAACTTTGCAAATAAAATATGTTGACTACGTCGTTAAAGAAAACCCCCAAACACTTTTCGGTGTTGTATATGATTTGCATATATTAACTGGTTTATAAGGGAGTTAACTCTTGTTAACCTGTAGGAAAAACTCACCAACATACGGCTGAAACCGTCGTGTTGTATTGAGTGATACTCTCTCCAATATTTGTGTTGTTGTTGCAGTTGCTGCTATTGTTGTTGTAGCTGCTGTTGTTGTTCCTGTTTTTGCAGTTGCTGCTGTTGTTGTTCCTGTTGTTGCAGTTGTTGCAGTTGCTGCTGTTGTTGTTGTAGCTGCTGTTGTTGCTGTTCCTGCTGTGGTTGAAGCAGTTTTTCTTCATCTGTTTGGGTTAGTGAGAGCATCTCTCTCTCTTCTTGTAACTCACTTTCCAGGATATCGATTGCTTATAGTATTTCATCTCCATGCTCCACAAGAGCACAGAAAGCAGGGGCGAAAAAAGTCAGGGACTTAGTCCCTGATTTTGTCATTTTGTTCAGGTGAATATAGACCTGGGTGTTAACGTCACAGATTTTAACCATTGCATGGTCCTTGTAAAAAAGTTAATTTTATGGCTTTCAATCATATTTAATATTATTTTAGATAATTTTTCCGAAGAATACTCTTGCGTTCTCGTATTTTATTGAAACGTGTAACAATAACGTAACACCTTTTCAGATGATTAATAGGTATCTATTAACCAATGAGATTTAAATTTAAACCGTTTCCCACGAGTTACTGAGTTGGTGACTAGTTGTTTTATCGTTCTATTGCCCTGAAAGAGCACACTATTAACAGACATTAAAAATGGTAAAATTGCTATGTCATAATTAAGTTTCTATTCACTGTAGAACTCACAGCTATCATCTAAATCTCAAATATTTTTAATTTCAATGATGTCTTTGAAATTAGTGATTCCAAAATACTTAATTTTTCAAATATAAAACTCATTCTGTTTCTTCAACCATGCAAGACTATTTTGACACAGCACCATAGTAACTCCAGACTTCGAGGATCCTTTACATAGATGGTTACCTATTTTAACAGGTGTGGTTGATGATTTAAATGGCTTGGGGTAGAACTGATTTAATACTTGCTAAAAAAAGCAGGTTTAAACAAACATACGTCTGGAACGATTGTTAGGTAACCGGTTTCGATCCTGCAACACATAATGCCTCATACGAGGGTTGTATTAGTTGAATTCCATTTTACTATGGTTTATTTAAAGGAATGATATCTGGTCATTTTATGTTACATTAGTTTATGAAATACATGCTAAAATACAGTTTAAGTTTTGCATTAATAAATGGTATTATATGATTAGGTTACGGCTTTGTTAGTTCATGTAGCGCTATCGGTTTAGCTATGAGGGTGGGGTGTACATTAAAAGTTCAGTGACATCAAAACCTTTATTAAACAGTTAATGATTGATAGTTTGAAAGTTGTACGACCGGTTTTGAAATGAGGTGTGGGATTGCGTCCAACGTTAACATTCTAAAAGTTATTTGTAATCACTGCTGTAATTAAACAGTTTATGATTGGTTATTAAAACGGTTGTTAGTAAACGCGGGAAAACGATCACCATATGGCACTGATGTGATACCATCCTCTAAAATATACATTTCGTCATCTGAAGGTACTAAGGCTATTTTTTGGTTTTTGATTGTGTACAGAATGTTATTATATGAGCGAATCAAACTGAATGATGCAGAGAACGGGGTTTTTTCTGAAACAGGCATTGTTTAAACAGTTCGTGTCGCAGAGACTTCTTTACAAACCCCCGTTTGATACCCTTTGCTTGTTTGTGCTCGGTTTTGGAATTTGTATTTTTATCAATGATAGTAAAACTATAATTTTTAGCTCTAAGTCCCACAAATTCGTTAATGATTGCACCACCAGCTTCGTCTTTCATCAGTCCTGTCACCTTGTGTCTTGACATAGAAAATAGTGGATGATCATTGGGAAAGTTGGACATGTCAAATAAGTGACTATTTTGTTTCATGAATTCATAAGGGTCTAACACAGTTTAGTGCGTGGAAGCCCTGATTTCCATAAACAAACTATCAGTGTCAGTCATGAGTAGTCTGACTCGATCACTGTATTGTTTTACCATCGTTTCGTAATAGAACAATAGAATGTGTCGTTTAGCATTTTAAGAGCGCTTCGGTGCAACTAGGTATTATGAAATGGTGAAATCGTAACATTCTGTATTTTTCCTTTTTGTTAACTGATCTGTCGACCAGTTGTCGAATGATCACTCTGTAACGATACAGACATTTTTGTACACTGTCCGAGATTGGAATGTTGTAGATCACTTCAATTAACGCTTTGAACTGTTCGGATGATGCGTGGATCAACAGTGCACGTCTCTGATACCTGCATCCTTGAGAAATGTCAGATAGCTCAAATTGTCATTAATTAAATCTGTCATAATTTACAACTTAATCAGATCTCCTTACTATAACATAGTACGGTCCACCCCAACAAACTGGAATATCAACACCACGTGCGACAACATGTTTTAGTGAGTCAATAGCTTCAGACTTGCTTTTATACCATTGTGACCCCTCCGATAATTCTCTCTAGCTTACCACGTGGGTACGCCACAATGCTCCAAGAGTACTGCTTGCTCATGTTGTATGCAGTCGCACAAATGAACATTGTCGTACACAGCACTGGTTTATATTAGTTTTTAGGGAGATATACAGTGCAGAGTTCACCAGGTAAACTACCCGTACGTAGTCGTCCATACTCGGGATCACTGTATGATGCAACATCTACAAACAGGTATCCGTATTTTCTTGATTGCACGGCATCTTGATATGACTCGGCAAAGTATTTAGACTGACCGGTAAATATCTGTGAAGCAAACATCTTATATTCATGCGCTGATCGCGCATTAGCCATTAACACGAACAAATGGATATTTAAACTCATGGTTCGAGAACACGTTCCTTTAGGGTAAAGACGTTGTTATAAACTAATGCAGGTAATACCCAAATGATGTGACAGAGTAGAATAAACTTTCAACATGAGTTCACTGTTACACACTTCCATCATCAGATCGTCCAAGACAAACACCATATGGTTCTGAGCCTCGTCTGCCCACGTGTACAGCTCTTCCTGTGTTGGTAGTCCCTCATTAAACAGTATGTTAGGAACGGAGTGTTGCATGTCAGTGTACACATCCTGCCATACCACGTAAAAATAAACAATGCATTTAGGCGCTACGTCAAACAACAACTTGACATTCTCCAAAAGACGCTTTGTAAGAAAACGTTTTCCCGCTACCACTTCCACCTACTGTTGTATTTGTTGTAGGGGTCGTTTTCTTTATCAAACATTCTTGTTCAGCCATGGTTTAGAATGAGTCGTTACATATAATGCACTAACGTCAATTAAACATACTGTTTTATGATCATTAATTTATATACCATACACAATATACAAGTATGTTACCCACTTTCATTGTTAGGTCTATCACATACATGTCTTGAATGACGTTGATGTCCTCTCCAAAAAAAATATTTCATAACACCTATTTATTTGTTTTTGATTTGTTTTGTTTTGTTTTGTTGGGTTTTTGGGGGTTTTTTTTAGGTTTGTTGTTTTGTTTTGTGTGACTTGGTTGGTTTGGTTTGGTTGGTTTTGTTTTGTGTGATTTTTTGTTTGTTTATTTGTTTGTTTGTTTGCGGTTGATTTTTTTGTTGTTGTCCGATTGTGTTTATTCTGTAGATCCGCGCTTGAACGTTGGTTAACCACTAAACGGAATTCTTCTGGGGTTTTTTCCTTTGTCAACCAGCAAGACATGAGCGAATATGTTGTAATTCATGTAGACGAATGTGCGGGACGTAGCCCAGTGGTAAAGCGCTCGCTTGATGCGCGGTCGGTTTGGGATCGATCCCCGTTGGTGGGCCCATTGGGCTATTTCTCGTTCCAGCCAGTGCACCACGACTGGTATATCAAAGGCCGCGGTATGTGCTATCCTGTTTGTGCGATGGTGCATATAAAAGATCCCTTGCTACTAATGTAAATATATAGCGGGTTTCCTTTCTAACACTATATGTAAAAATTACCAAATGTTTGACTTCCAATAGTCGATGATTAATAAATCAATGCACTCTTGTGGTGTCGTTAAACAAAACAAACTTTAACTTTTCATGTAGATGAAATATTTTCCTTTTAAAACCAGTGCATCACTATTGTCAGCTACTCATCAATCTTTTCGCTGTGCATCCGTGCATTCATTTACAGTGTGCAGCAAGAAAATAGATAACGTTCTAACGTGATACCATCTATCCTATCATATTCCACTTGCTTTTCATCGTCCTTTTTAATACGTTCTTGATGGAAAAAATCCCAACCGCATTCTAAATAGCATTTTAAAATGTCATCATAACTTTCAAAAATAAGATGTAGCTGTTGTAAGCGATACGTATAGAGCACAAAACATCCCGTCAACAACGTCATTTCGTTACAGCCGATATACTGATTCCCGATCGTTCAACACCGGGTTTAGGTATAGGGTTCAAGGATTCTGGAATTTTTATAATATCCACTAGCCATGGGATCAGTGATTAAAATACTTTTACTAGCCACAATTAAAAATTCACTAGCCCTACTTTACTTTAAGTTAATACAATTTTACTAAATAATAGTAATAATCAGATATGTCGCCTAAAGAGGGAGATAGAGCTTAAAAACACTAACATTGGGGGTTGGGTAGGGGCAGAATATTCATATTTACAAAATATACTTAACTGCAACATTTGACTTTTTTTCACTAGCCGTCGGGCATGGCAATAGTAGTTATATACTAGCCCAACGTTGAATATCACTAGCCATGGGAGTGGGGCTACCATAATCTAGAAGCCCTGGGGTTAGAACGATTCAAATATACTTTCACAAAAACGAAACGCACAATCCTTGATTTTTATTAATATATATGACAGTTTTACACATCATAACGATATACAAAATCATGAATAATCTACAAATTGGGTATAATGGATGTGCCGAGATGTAGGATTTTTGTATGTACAAAATTAGGAACGTTTCATTAAAATCTAACAACTTAAATAAACACTGGTACAAGCAGACTCGGACACATTAGTATGGATGAAAGTTATGAAAATGTTCTAAACTGTGCACAAGTTGTTTTGATACTGTAGCGATATGGTAGGTTTAATGCTATTTGTCTGTTGTCATAACGCTAAAGAAACCTGGCTATTAAAAAAAAATGAAAAAAGAAGATTATTAATCCATTTGTCTGTGTTTAAAATATTGTAATTTAAAACTTGTAACATGTTCCAAAATGGATATGAAGTAATATTACAGAAAGATGTATAGTATTTATTGAGTATGAAGCCACTTTGTTCTCTTTTCCATCTTAGACGACATGTCTTGAAATGATCGTCCATTTTCACGCACATTCATCCTCTCCTTGATAATATACCAGATGGTGTTTCGCCTGCCAGGCACTGTAAAACGTTATTCGGTGGTGCTTCCGGCTTATGGTGGTATCCTCGGGTATTGACAGTGATTGATGTAAACAAAAACAACCTTGCCAATGCATCTCCGATTGCCGTGTGTCGAGATATGGGTGAGAAATAGTGACGTAACATCCCTTCACAAGCTGAGCCGCCTAACCACTAAGCAAACGTACGCTCCTCCACACCAGTTACAACAAAATAGAGCACGTTCTTCGAAGATATAATTTTTAAATATACACCTAGAAAAAAAATAAAACATCCCTTAAAAACGTTATACTAAATCTCATTATAGGAGCCATGACGGTCATCTTTAGCAATAATTTAACAGCCACAACTGTCTAGGGTACCACGCAGCTCCACACTTAAAGTTACTTACCAGTTGTGTCAGTAAGAAAGGCAATCAAATGTTCACAAATATATATAACGAATAACACTTCTAAAAATGCCACGATTGATTTCAGAAAATAGCTAATGTCCTGTTTTAATACCACATATTTGGGGACAGTCTACAGGAATTTAAACCTTATGACAAAAATAGCAGGAAGCGCTTAACGTTTTCCAGGTGTATATTTTACTCATCGGTGCCTTCATATAAAACTGAATTTATACTGTGGCTAATAAATAACATAATTGTGTTTCAACAAACATCAGTATACTGTAAAGCAAAAATAAAGCAATGGGTTTGCATAATGGTAGCAACAGTAACTTAATAGTTACTGTAATTTAAAGAGAATTTTGTTCAAATTGGAAAACAAAATAAAATAAAATGTGTTTGAAACAAACAACATATCTTGGCGCTTATTGCAAATGAAGAGCTTTTTGCACGTGTGTTGTCGGTTTTTACTTCTACCTTTCTTCAATATGCAGACATAAGTACTTCTGAAAAAATGCTGTTTGCACAATATCTTCTGCGGAGTTATATTACTGTTTACAGGTGTACGTACACGTTAGATATGTACTTCCTGGTTCAGGTTTTATTAATTGACGACACGTTAAACAGAGACTAACATCTTTACACTCGACTACCTTCAGTTTCATGGCCTAGAAATAGGTATATAATTACAGAGAAAAGCAAATACGTGATCTTTACAGACAGAATTGTTACCGATTAAACAACAGAACTGTGTGTCATCGATTAAACATGAAGCCTAATAGGACATGGCAAAGAATTGTGCTTACCGTTGTTCTAATAACACATTCCTCCCAAGGTCTGTATACTTATCTATTTATTTATTTATTTATATGTGTGTGTGAGAGAGAGACAGAGAGACAGAGAGAGACAGAGACAGAGAGAGACACAGAGAGAGAGAGAGAGAGAGAGAGAGAGAGAGAGAGAGAGAGAGAGAGAGAGAGAGAGAGAGAGAGAGAGAGAGACAGACAGAGAGACAGACAGAGAGAGAGAAAGATACAGAGAGAGAGAGACAGAGACAGAGACACACACACACAGATAGAGAGAGAGAGAGAGAGAGAGAGAGAGAGAGAGAGAGAGAGAGAGAGAGAGAGGGGGGGGGGGGGGGCTCGTTAATTATGTTTGCTCGAATTCACACTTTGGCGTGCATTCTCCATTATACCCCGTTGTCATTATAACGATTTCCTACGCGAATTCGGTGCGACTACCAAATCGTACCTGTATTATACAATTTGATACAGAAAATATTTTTAAAATCCCCTAACATCCCCCCCCCCCCCCACACACACACACCAACAACAAATGAACAAAAAGAATATATATATATTGTCATGGCTGTCCCAACAATTTTCGTAACTGTGCTGTGACGTGGACCTTTCTCAAGTAATTTTAATATTGGACAAAACACAATATTTATTTTTACATTTAGTAGTAATTATTTGCATATTTGCTTGTATTCTGTAATGTCTGAAACTATGCCATTTATTATAGTTATTGTTTAATGAAATTCTTAGTAGTGCCGTTTGTCGTGTCGCGCACTATAGGCAAAAACGAAATTGCGTAACTATTGTTATTAGTGATCGTTTGGATGCACAATGCGAGCTACATTTAGTTGTATTTCATAATAATTTGTTTATAGTGTATGAAATTATGTTTGTAAATAGTTGCCGTCATTTATTTATGGGATATTAGTATATTACGATCGCTAAATGTGTTAATTTAATGTTTGAGGTCCGTGTTTTGGTCTTGCGGTCTTCGACTTTATTTAATTCCCAAATTCCTGTGCTTATAAAAACTATGACACAACGTTGACATTAATATTATTGATGTAAATATTTCCATAACTGCAAAGTGTGTGTACTTACACACTGAAAACATTCCATGGGCTCATAAATAAGCCTGGGATAAATTTCCAGGCTTATTTATGAGCCCATGGATATCAACAATATATATATATATATGGATATATATATATGTATGTATGTGTGCGTGTGTGCGTGCGTGCGTGTGTGTATACTCTTCAAAAAAGAAGGGAAACTCTAATAAGAATTTACAATTGCCAAAATTGTAAGGTATATTAGCTGTGGGGAATGGTTATATGATAATAGTGAATTAATTGGGCAAACATTACAACCGGTAGTTCAGTATTACAGTAGGTTTTATGACCACCAAAGATTTTGAAGGACGATTGGGGTCAGAAGTAAAATTTGATAGTTGACGGGTTTTTTATCAGTAAATCGCAAATTCAAACAATAAATCTGACTAAAAACAAAACAATAACAACTGTATGATCAACAGAATGAAAACCATTGACAAAAATAATGTTCCACGGTAATTAATGGACCTTCCTGGAAATTGTCAAAATCGAGAATGTCACCCCACGCACGTGTACGGGGCAACTGCGTGATGCATTTGCAAACTATGGAATGTGTTTCGGTATGTTGATAAACAGACCTGAACGTTCTTTACCTAGATGTCTGTGATCAGAACGTATGTTCAGTCTCATAATTGATATTAACATTAATATTTCAGATTCCCCTACTTTTTTAAAGACTATATATATAAGTCCTTTAGTTACTCAGGTATACAGATTATTATTATTATTATTATTATTATTATTATTATTACTACTACTACTATTATTATTATTATTACCATAGGCGTACGGGCTCCTCTTTTTGAAGGGGAGCAGGCTGCATTTTGATTGAATTAAACGAAAATGCCCGAATCTGGATAACAACATTTATTCATAATTTTATTAGCATTACTGTCAAACAGCTACATAAGGAAGGAAGGAAGAAAATGTTTTATTTAACGACGCACTCAACACATTTTATTTACGGTTATATGGCGTCGGACATATGGTTAAGGACCACACAGATATTGAGGGAGGAAACCTGCTGTCGTCACTTCATGGGCTACTCTTTTCGATTAGCAGCAAGGGATCTTTTTATGCACCATCTCATTGACAGGATAGCACATACTACGACCTTTGATGTACCAGTCGTGGTGAGCTACATAGGGTGCAAACAAGAGACTACGCATTTCTACATTGATTGCAACTAATATTGTGGGTAGAATTGCCAGCTAATTTTGTCCTAAAATCTGCATCGTTTTTGTCCGAATTTGAGGATTTGTTCCACCCACTATTCCACCCCTCCCCCCACACCCCAGTCTTGTACGCGTATGAATGGGCCCACCAACAGAAATCCATCATAAACCGTCAACGCATCAGGCAGGCACTTTACCACTAGGTCACGCCCCGCCGCTACTAAATATCAGCGCAGCTTGCAAACACAATTGCGTTGGTGTCCAGTTCGTTGACAAAGGCAGTTGACAGAGCAGCCAGCTACACCCTCTTCCCGAATTCGTCCATATCAGTCACTATACACCATCCTCAAATATGAGGTCCTACAAAGCGATGTTACTTTAGCTGTGCACTAGTTAACAGCATAAAAAGGCCACAGACAAAGATCCATATTGAATTTCATTTTGTGTTTGCCACACTGGATTATGTAAGAATAGGTGCATTGAGAGTTAGTTTGGTTGGCCTCAGACTACAGTTACCTTCCCATTTGGTTGTTCGCGCAAGTAGTCTGCTGTTTGACTGTGATTATTTCATGGCAGACAGCTTTGAAGTGGCAACTATTTGACTGAAGTGACAGAGGAGAGCATGTAGTTTGTAAACATGTGTATCTTGTGGACAATGAAGACTTGTTTGTGGTAATACCGGTCCATGCAAAAGTAGTGCGTTTTGTGTAAAATGAGTGTACTACAGGCAGGTTTGGAGGGCGTGTTTGTTTAAATCAATATCTTGGGAGAAAGAGCTGGACAAAAGAGGTTGTCCTTTTCAGGGTATGTGTACCCCAGGCAGGCAAAGGTACATACAAAAATCCATTAGCCTGCTGATATTAATAAAAATGATATAGCCGGTTGTGGCCGGTTACAGTTACTACCGTTTTATACCCAAGACGTTGTCATTCAGGACACGTTTTATGTTGAATTGTATACTCATATTGTTTTGTCTCTCTTAATGAAAATATATGAAAGGGCCGAGTTCTTATTTGTTGTCACGCTGGGAAAAAAACAACTTAGGTGTCAGTCAAATGTTGGGTTCAGCGAGAAAATGTATTAGTGGTGCCTGTCCCATTTTCAAGAAATAATTGACAAATTATGCTTATGTCACGGTTGCTAAGGAGCTATTGCCTCTAACAACCCTGCTTAATAGAGAAGCGTTGGAGCAAAACACCTGCATGGTGTTTACCACACACACACGCACATGCACACGCACAAACGCGCACAAACACACACGCACACACACACACATATGCATGTGTGGATATGTATGTGTGTGGGTGGGTGTGTGTGTATGTGTGTGTATATTAGTCCAGTCATTTTAGTCGTTTTAGGGCAAAACCTTAAACAAATTGCAACACGAAGAAATTTAACTGTTTTCTACAGAGTCATCTTAATAACATATCAAAAGTATAGAAAAGTATAGAGAACGATTATTTTTTTATTTGAATTTTCTAAGAGGTATTTTAGAACCCCCCCCCCCCATAACACCCCCCCACCCCCCCCCCCCCCCCCTCCCCCCCCCCCCCCCCCCCCCCCACCCCCCCCCCCCCCCCCCCCCCCCCCCCCCCCCCCCCCCTCCCCCCCCCCCCCCCCCTATTAGTGATTCATTGGAGGGATGGTAGTTCACAATATTCGTGATTTTCTGTCATGAAACGTTCTGGTTCTGTTAAAAACAAGACAATGTCAGATTAGCATGAATGAATATTTTAGTAAAATTTCAAAATGGCCGCCATTTTAAAGATGGCTGTCATTAAATTATGAAGTTTCTTTTTCTTAATGCACTACAGGTATGTCGCCATATACGAATAAGAATATATTCATTCTTTTGACAGTAAAAGCAAGCCAATTTCAGATGGTTATGGATTAATATCTTAGTTAAATTTCAAAATGGCCACCATTTCCAAGATGGCTGCCCCATATTTAAGAGTCATGAACCATACGTAACATTATAGAGAAATTATTACTAGTAATACAAGTTTTGTTTTGTTTTTAAAGGATACATAGTTTAGTTTTATAATGAATTATTGTTGGATGACATTTACTTACAAGGTATGATGTTTCAATTATACGTCGCTTTCATCTTCAAAGTCGATAGCAGGGGAATTTGAACAACTCTGTCCTCGGCAACCTCCACATCCAGATGAACATTCCATGCCATGTTTTTTGCACGTACACTTTGCCGACAGACATCCAGATTTACAGTTACATCGTATCACTCGCAGAAGCCAAGCTGGAGCCGCTTCCAAGTGAGTTCGAATAGGAATGAGGCGGTCTTTCCGAAGTTCCCAACCCCAATCTTGTTCTTTCATGTCTGATCTGTTTCCAATCCAAGTCTGTACTTGTAAGTATACCCTCAGTGAGTGAATTTGTTTGCAGCAGATGTAGGTGGTAGTTGACGAGGCTGGATAGACGTGTGACTTGTGGAGACTTTCTCTCGAAATCTTGAGTGGCGTAGACTATCTAACGTGGAGCCATGCGGACCGTTGTACAAAAGAACCATGGCTTGTTCACCTGCTTGTGAAATTTCTTCTTGTGTAGAAATCTTGTGAAACACTTCTGCTTGAACATTGGTAGGAATGTTATTGATGATGGTCCAGGGTGCTGTCCTGTAGAATGCACCGTTTGCATGAAACCTGACCATGCAGGGCGAGGGTTTTTCAAGGGCCAGGAGACTTTCCACAAGATGTCAAGATTTGAGGTAGGGTCCAGTGTTGCTTCTACGTTAGACAGCTTGTCATATGTAATGCTAGATAATCCATTCCATTCAGACTTGTAAAAATGGACTCCTATTTTCCCAATTTCTAACATGTCTGAAGTATTTGTTGCTCTCGGAACACGTGTGTAAGCTTTTCTTCCAGGTGTCGACGCCGCTACTATGCCCATCCCATGGAATGTGTTGAAACCATCCAGTGTACGGACATTGTGGTCTACATTGTCCGCAATGAATTGTAACACATCTCCCTCTTCATATCCCTTTACGTCAATGCCATTTGTAGATTCTGCATTGCGTTGGAAGTTTTTTACCTCTGTGTAAGAAGATGAAAATTCATGTTTATGGAGTGTGTCGATCAGAAATCGGGAGGCAAAATGACGTTGCATTTGTATTCCAAGGCCAATTTGCAATGGTGATATGAAATGCCGTGGACGACATGCTTGCATGATGGCTTGGCCTATTGAGGCTATCTTCACATCAGTATTGGTTCCACCAAATAGTTTCCTTAGCATCAACAAC